>NC_044406.1:122061181-122361181 GCF_006542625.1 Nomascus leucogenys | reverse complement strand
TTGCTAATGATGTTGAGCATCTTTTCACATGCTTATTGGCCATTTGTACATCTTCTTTGTAGAAATGTCTACTCAGGCCGAGGCGGGTGGATCACAAGGTCAGGAGATCAAGACTATTCTGGCTAACATGGTGAAACCCCATCTCTACTAAAAATACAAAGAAAAAAAATTAGCCAGGCGTGGTGGTGGGTGCCTGTAGTCCCAGCTACTCGGGAGGCTGAGGCAGGAGAATGGAGGTGGAGTTTGCAGTGAGCAGAGATAGCGCCACTGCACTCCAGCCTGGGCGACAGAGTGAGACTCTGTCTCAGAAAAAAAAAAAAAAAACAAGAATTGTCTACTCAATTTTTATCTATTATACTTATTTGTCTTTTTATTATTTAGTTATAAGAGTTTGTTATGTATTCTAGACACAATTTCCTTATCAGATATATGATTTGCAAATATTTTCCTCCCATTCCGTGGGTTGTCTTTTCACTTTCTTGATGGTGTCTTTTTGATATGGTTTGGCTGTGTCCCCACCCAAATCTCATCTTGAATTGTAGTTCTCATAATCCCCACATATCATGGGAGGGACCTGGTGGGAGGTAACTGAATCATGGGGGCGGTTGCTCCCGTGCTGCTGTTCTCGTGATAGTGAGTGAGCTCTCACGAGATCTGATGGTTTTATAAGGGGCTTTTCACCCTCTTGTTTGGCACTTCTCCTTGCTGCCACCATATGAAGAAGGACATGTTCGCTTCCCCTTCTGCCATGATTGTCAGTTTCCTGAGGCCTCCACAACCATGCTGAACTGTGAGGCAATTAAACCTTTCCTTTATAAGTTACTCAGTGTTGGATATGTCTTTATTAACAGCATGAGAATGGATTAATACACCTTTGAAGCACAAAAATTTTAATTTTAGTGAAGACCAATTTATCAATTTTTTTCCTTCTGTTGCTTGTTGTGTTGGTGTTATATCTAAGAAACCATTGCCTAAGCCAAGTTCACATAAATAGTCATTCTGAACTATGAGGTGACAAGCTAAGTATGGCAGGAGAGTAGAATCCTGGGTCTCTGATGATTACGAAGCTGCATTTTAGGCTTGGAAACCCAAATTCTACATTTATTTTACACAACAGTGAGATAAAGTATTTTATTTTTAAAAATCAAGATGCTCTGTTCTTTAAAATACACCATAAAATGAAAAACAAAGATAAAAGAAGATATTTGCAAACACATATAAATGACATAAATTTCGTATCCATAATGTATAACAAACTTTCACAAACCAATAACAAAAAGACAAACAACCCAATAGAAAAATGGGCAGTAGGAAGGAGTATCTCACAGAAGAGGAAACATATAAGGCCAATAAGCATATTAAATGCTCAACCTCATTAGCAATCATAGAAATATAAATTTCATACCCACGAAATAACAAAATTTTAAGTCTGAAATATCAAGTCTTACCTATGACATGGAGCAATAGGAAATCATACCCTGCTTGTGGGAATGTAAATTTGTATAATCATTTTAGAAAAAAAATGATTTGGAGATACCTGTGAGGTTAAGGAATTGTAGTGGGAGTAACAAGCAAGCTGGAAAAATGGTAGGTTGTTTAGAAAATGTAATGTTGGGTCGGGGACAGTGGTTCATGCCTGTGGTCCCAGCACTTTGGGAGGCTGAGTCGGGTGGATCACGAAGTCAGGAGTTCGAGACCAGCTTGAACAACATGGTAAGACCCCGTCTCTACTAAAAATGCAAAAAAAAATTGGCCAGGCCTGGTGGTGCGTGCCTGTGGTCCCAGCTGCTCAGGAGGCTGGGGCAGGAGAATCGCTTGAACCTGGGAGGTGGAGGTTGCAGTGAGCCAAGATGGCGCCACTGCACTCCAGCCTGGGCGACAGAGAGAGACTCTGTCTCGAAGAAAAAAAAAAAAAAAAAGTAATGTTGGGATTCATGACTTAGGAGACAGAGAAATTTGTGTGATAAAAAAGTACAAGGTGTAACCTTCCAAGAAGTTAGCTAAAGTGGAGAGGAAGTATACATTTAAGATAATAAGGTGTATCAGTTGGTGTCCAATCAGAACATAGACACTACATAGTAATTTTTTTTTTTCTTGAGATGGAGTCTGGTTCTTGTCGCCCAGGCTGGAGTACAATGGCACGATCTCAGCTCACTGCAAACTCTGACTCCCGGGTCCAAGCAATTCTCCTGCCTCAGCCTCCAGAGTAGCTGGGATTACAGATGCCTGCCACCATGCCTGGCTAATTTTTGTATTTTTATTAGAGACTGGGTTTCACCATGTTGGCCAGGCTGGTCTCAAACTCCTGACCTCAGGTGATCTGCCCACTTTGGCCTCCCAAAGTACTGGGATTACAGGTGTGAACCACCGTGCCCAGCCTACTACATAGTAATTTTAACAAGAAAAGTTTAACATAAAGAATTAACAATAACAGGGGATTGGAGTGTTGAAGGATTGGCTAGTAATAAGTAAAGGAAACTCTAAAAAGTATGGGATAGCAGATATAAATAGCAGACAATATAAAAATAATGTGTAATGGCCAATACCTCTAGAGCTGTGATAACCATCCTCTCCACCCAGGGCTGAGATCCAGGCCTTATTGGAGAAGTTGCTCTGGTGCTGAGTTGGTGGAACTTGTTGGACGTACATTCTCTGGAACTTGCTGAAATATACCCCTCTACGGTGCTGGATCACATGGAAGGTGTCTGTCTCATCAGAGATTCTTTGCTGCCTAAACAGTCAAGGGTAGTGCCTGGGGAGGCTGCTACCTACTGTTTGTTGGGAAAACCAGTGCTGCAGAAGGTGGGCAATAGGAAAGCTGGGAGCTCGGCAGGAGCTTGTGGAGTGAGCACAAAGAAAACAGGAAGTAAAACCCCTTCTTCCTGCAATGTCTCTCCACTACTGCCCACTGATAAAACTTTGTATCATGCCAGTTGGCAAAGTCAAAAATATTTCAAGGCCCCAGGTCCATTTCACAGAATAGGCATAAAGGGGAAATGAGAGGTAATACATTGATTACAGGTTGAGAAGGTCAAGGAACTGAGAGGTCATGATGTTGGATTATTGTTTTTGTGGATATTGAAATGACCCAAGTGTTGGCAGAAATTAGAGTGGGGTAGAAGGTTAGAGACCAGTAAACTCATTTCTGTAAGTGTGACCTTGGTCTATCTGCATCAGAATCAAGTGGGATACTTTGATAACACAAATTCCTTTTTCCCACTGCAGATCTTCTGAACTGGAGTATCTGGGAAGAGAGCTCCCAAATATTCTTTTTTAATAAGTGCCTTAGGGGCCGGGTGCGGTGGCTCACACCTGTAATCTCAGCACTTTGGGAGGCCGAGGCGGGCGGATCACGAGGTCAGGAGATCGAGACCATCCTGGCTAACACGGTGAAACCCCGTCTCTACTAAAAATACAAAAAATTAGCCGGGTGCGGTGGTGGGTGCCTGTAGTCCCAGCTACTCGGGAGACTGAGGCAGGAGAATGGTGTGAACCCGAGAGGCGGAGCTTGCAGTGAGCCGAGATTGCGCCACTGCACTCTGGCCTGGGCGAAAGAGCAAGACTCCGTCTCAAAAAAAAAAAAAAAAAAAAAGTGCCTTAGTAGATTTGAAATGAAAGAGAATCGGTTAGTAACATTTTAAACACACAAAACGAAATAGTAAAACAGGTACCAGTGTACCCAGCATTCAGTCTTAACAAATGTTCACATTTGCCTTATTTCCTGAAGATCTTTTGATTTTTCGTGAAATGTTATCTATTTTAGCTTAAGTTCCACACTCACCTTCCTTTCTCCTTTATGCCTCACAGGAGATAATAATATGAACATTGTTTTTTGTCAATCCTTGCTTCAGGCAATAGAGAGACTTTGAGGGTTTTTGAACAGGGGTATTAACACTAGAGGTGTTTTTGGAAAATCAACCCAAATGTGCCCTGTTAGAGAGTTCATTAGGATGAGAGGATGGAGGTGGGAAAGCCCTCGAAGAGGCAGGTTCAGTGGCCCAGAGGGTGTGGTACTGAGGATCTGAGGGAGGGTGAGAGATCTTTGCTTTTTTTTCTCATGCTCTTGTGTGAAGCCTGCTCTTTGTGTTGCTGTGACCCCCAGTCTTTGAATTCCCCCTCTTCCCCCATTCCCTCAGTTCATCAGCTCCTTTTAGCTTCATTTGAGTCCCTAACCAGCCTGGGTTTCATGGGTACCCATTTCACCTATATGCTTGCCACTGTCCTGGAATTCCTCGCTTTGTTGACATTTTACCACACCAACTGTAACTTCCAATCTTTATACAAATAGAACTGGTTCTTTTGCCTTGAGGCGGTGGCCTTGCCATTCTGATATACTTTATTACTCATAGTAATGTTTGCTATAGTGAGTGTCCAAAATGAGGCAGAGTTTTATCCAGATGAACTTGCTGAACTCAAGCCTGTTTTGGAGGAGGCTGGGTTCACAAAACTTACTCAGGCTTTGTTCTTCATCAGAAGATGTAAGTGATACCTCAATAATACTGCCAGATTTTGTTTGTCTGTAGAGTAAAATTTTGATGAGCAATTGTGAAAACTGTTCAGATGACATATAAAAATGTGTTTAAGTTCGTCAGATTTGGGAATTTTATTTATCAACAAATGGATTCTGTTTTTATTTCCATTACATAGATTTGGCCATGGGACAATGTCAATGAAAACTTTTGATTGATTATACTTATTTTGCTTAAGTCACAAGTACATCAAACAACCCTTGTTATAGAACTATGGACAGACACAATAACATGAATGAGTCTGAAAATGACGATGTTGAGTTAAAGAAGCCAGAAAAAAGATAGTACCATACTGTGTACTTCCATTTATATAAGATTCTTGAAAATGCAAACTAATCTATAGACACTGAAAATATATTGGTGGTTGCCTGGGATTTGGAGGCAAAGAGGAAAGAAAGAATCAAAAGGGCACAAGGACAATTTTGGGGGTGATGGAAAGGCTTATCTGGATTGCATTTGTGTGATTGTATCAAAGATGTATGTATATGTCAAAATTCATTAAATCATATATATGCAGTTCCTTATGTGTCAATTACAGCTTAATAAAATGGTAAAAATCATTAACAAGAAAAAATGTTTGTTTTAAGCTATTTAAACCAACCAACAAACAAAAAATCCTTGCTATAATCAGTTACTGTCTATATCAGGGACACCATCCAAATACATTCATTTATTCACTCAACATTTTTTAACATCTACTGTGTATACCTGGCAGTCTGCTGGTAACACAGTGTTAAATAAAACAAACAAGACCCCGAGTTTAGGAAGCTTACATTCTTGTGGAGGAGTCAGATCATCAGGTCAACAAGTGATAATAGTAAAGTGTGACAAGTGTCCTGACAGAGCAAGAAAGGGCAGCTTTGAAAATGTTTAGTGGGGTTATCTAAGCTGATTCTTTGGTAGTAGATGCCTGAAGCTGTGTTGAAAAGAATTCTGAGGCTTAGCAGGAAAGATCTATAAATGATCTGATGTGTCCCATGCACGAGGAGAGGTAATCATGGTAAGTGCCACACATTTGCCAACATAGGGTTATACTATTAAAGTTGGCCTTATCATAAATTTCCCAATAGTTCGCGTATTTCAAGTGGTTCTGAAAATGTTTGAGAATGATGAAGATCTCTTGTTATAGACAGTTTTTTTTTTCAGAGCAGTATTTTAAGTGCAAAGAGTTTTTTTGTTGGGGAAATAAGAATCTTCCACATTGTAGTGTAGACAGAGGACAAGTGCTCTTTTGTTCTCGAACATTCTGTTTTTTCAAGTGTATTTTACCCACTTGTGTGACTGAGTCTGAGCCTTTGCTAAGGGTACTACAGCTGGATTATGTAGTGGAACCAGGTCCAGAAAAAGAATTGCTAAAGAATGTAAGTAAACAGGATGTCAGATGTTATCCTTAGCCTATTTCCCTAAACATAGCTTTTTGGCTGCAAAGTAAAATGCCATTCTTCTAGCTTCTGCTTATACACAGTGATGGCTGACAGCAGGCATAATCTTCGTTTGCTTGGCACGTTGTCACCATGCAACTCAACGTGTTTTGCAAGGAATGATCGTGACACACCATCTCTGGGAGATAGTATGAGGACATCCGGCTATTTCTTGGAAGAATTTTCTGTCTACCTTCTTTGAGCCCTGTTGTGCCAGCACATCTCCCCATGAGGCTCAGATCTGTCTGACCTAAGAGCCAGTTGGCATCGTCCTCCTAACAGAAGCCAGATTTTCACTGGGGCTAGACTATTTATTGACAGTGTTTTCCCAGACTGGCCCATGAGTGTCTCATTTCCAAGGTCCCCTGAAGTGCTGGCTCACCTCTGTTTCCCAAAGCACTTGCTTGCTCGTCTCTCCTCCCTCCCCAGCATCCTTTTCACTTTCTTCCCTTATAACTTCTTGCACTCTGTGTGCGTGTGTGTGTGTGTATGCGTGTGTGCATGTGCGTTTCTTCTTCTTTTTTTTTTATCTTAACGAATTTGTTTTGCAGGTTTTGGAAAGGAAAAACCAGCGTTATCCAGGATTGTTACATTAATTCTTATCTGTTTCCACATCTTGGACCGTGATCTCTGTGGTTTTAAAATCCCATATTTTGAGTGGGTTCCGCTGTTGTTTAAGAAAAGTTGCTTTAAACCTTTGCTCTGCAAGCACCCGAAGAGAACTCATAAAAAGGAAGACAACAGCAGATGCAATCGCGGATGTGGCTTAGTCCTTGCAGCTGCCCCAGAGTGCTGTTTGGAGTGTACCGTCCTCAGTAATGAATCCAGAAGAACAAATCGTGACATGGCTTATATCTTTGGGAGTTTTAGATTCCCCTAAGAAGACCATCTGTGATCCGGAGGAGTTTTTAAAGTCCTCGCTGAAAAATGGGGTAGTTCTGTGCAAACTGATCAACAGACTCATGCCCGGCTCTGTGGAAAAGGTAAGGGAAATTTGTAGTCTCTTTGGGATTGCTTATCACCAGAGAGCAGCAATCATGTAACTCTTGAGATTTTTCTATTTCCCAGGCCGTGGGAATCTCCTACTTTAATATTTTTCTAAGAGTTAGACATTCTTTCTTACTGTTTTTGTAGTTTGAAAGTGTAAGAAAATGAAATGTTATTCTTTAGTAATTGGCCCCCAAATTGTAATATAGGGAAAACCTGTGACACCACTGGCAACAGGGGACAAGGAGAACACTCATATCACAAGCTTGCTCTATCATGGAGATGCATGTTACATCTCCTTGTGTACCGAGGACATGTTTTAAACTTGGGGTACTTATGAGTCTGTGGAAAAATAGAATGATTTATAACAGATCTTGGTGGTGTTTATTGGCAATTTGACTAAAATCAGTGTAGATTTCCTTTTACAAAAATCCATTGAAGGAGAGACTATATAGCAACTAGGAGAAATAATTCAAAATGTCACATAAAGTTTGTAAAAGCAATAGAAACCAGATATATGTTTCGAATGCAATGTGCGTTCAAAGTGAAACTAACTTTACTCTCTTTAAAACAATTCAAGATTTTTAATAGCTGAAAACCCACGATCACGAGAATAGATCATTTCTAAAGTAGGCACTTTAAGTAAGCTTAAAGGTACAATTTTACTTTACTTTCTTAAGGTCATCATGGACTGTGAGTATAGCACTTTTGCCTTCATGAGCCAGTTTGTATTTTTGTTGAGCAAATAAATTTACTTATAATTTCTTAAACTTGAGAAAGAGTGATTAAATAGTGATAAAATGTAAAGAAATGTGATCAAATGTAGAGAACAGCCAAGGGGAAATATAATTTTATTAAATTATTGGGGGAAGGAGGAGAGAGAGGTACCAGGGATTGCTTCCTTTCTTGAAAGCAAGAACTAAGCTCAAAAAACTGTCCTAGTCCCTAATTTGCCATCAGCACACTGGAACAGAAGGCATGAAAGAAAGCTTGTAAGTAGACATGGCTTGCCACTAAAGGTTTGGTGACATTTGAAACAAAGATCGACCGTTTAGATTTTTGCATCACTTCCTTCAGTGGTTATTTCTCTTCCTGGATTGACAGCAATGTTGCCCCACACCTTAAGAAGCCTGCTTTCTCTAGTTATCAGCAAATGATGAGTATACTTTGCTTGGCATGGGATGACAATCTCCAGGTGACATTTCACTGTGTTCCTCTAGTTTTGTCTGGATCCCCAAACTGAAGCTGACTGCATCAACAACATCAATGACTTCCTGAAAGGATGTGCAACCCTCCAAGTAGAAGTAAGCCTACCCCGGGTGCCTTCCCTGTTGTCATCGTTTTTTCGCTCTGCTAATCAAGATTGGTAGTAAAAGTACTTGTTTATTTTCACTGTCATTGGCCACTGAGTTAAACAGAGGTAGCAGACTGGTGGTCCCCAGTAATGGATTGCTAGTCTGTCTTTTCCAGAAACCAGTTCCAAGAAAAACAAAACAAAATCAAAACTCAAACAATAATGTCTTTTATATACAGCATCCAAGCCCTGTAAACAGGCTTCCAGTGACAGCGCTTGTGTGGGTGTGTTCCCCTACTAAGGGGAACCAAAAGTGGGCCACTGACTGTTGGAGAGGGTCACTGTAATCCTCCCTAGTTGAGAAAAGAGGAAAGGCCATTATTACTCCTTCCCATTAATACTTTAGAACAGAGGCCTTGAATAGCTGAGAGAACTTGGCTCTGAGGTAGAAATTGTATAGTAAATTTTGTTGCATTATTTTATATTATATGGATCCCTACAGTGTGTATAGGAAGTGTTACTGAAAGGGAGGTGATACTTCTACACGTGCATCAAGTTGCTTAACTTCTCTGTGCTTCAGTATTTTTATCTGTAAAATGGACGTGCTAATAGCCAACTCATGGGATTGCTTTAAGAATCAAATAAGGCCGGGCATGATGGCTCATGCCTTTAATCCTAGGCTGAGGCAGAAGGATTGCTATAGCCGGGGAGTTCGAGACCAGCCTGGACAGTATGGTGAAATGGTGACTCTACAAAAAATACAAAAGTTAGCCAGGCGTGGTGGCTTGTGCCTGTAGTCCCAGCTACCTGGGAGGGTGAGGTGGGAGGATCGCTTGAACCCAAAAGGAGGTGGAGGTTGCAGTGAGCTGTGATCACACCACTGCACTCCAGCCTGAGTGACAGAAAGAGACTTTGTCTCGAAAAAAAAAAAGAATCAAATAAGATACTGCATAATAATTTAGGGCCAAGAGCTCCAACCTCGTAAGATCTATGAGATAATTTATGTAGAGTCTTTAGCATAGAGCCTGGGACAGAAGAAGTACTCTATATTAATAGACTAGTATTAGTCATATTATCCGTGGACAAATAGTTGTGGTTTAAGCATGGACTGTGGTGCTAAACTTTTTGGGCTCAAATCTCAGTTCTCTCTTACTAGCAGCTTTGTGACCTTGGGCATGTTATTTAACTATGACTCTAGGCTTCAGTCTCCCTACCTACAAAATGGGAGTAATAGTGGCACCTAATTCATAGGATTCGTGTGACCTTTTTAAAAAATATATTTCAATAGTTTGGGAGGAACAGGTAGGTGGTGTTTGGTTACGTGGGTAAGTTATTTAGTGGTGATTTCTGAGATTTTGGTGCATCCATCACTTGAGCAGTGTACACTGTACCCAATGTAGAGTCTTTTATCCCTCACCCCACTCCCACCCTTCCCCCTGAGTCCCCAGAGCCCATTACATCATTCTTATGCCTTTGCATCCTCATAGCTTAGCTCGCCCTTATAAGTGAGAACATATGTTTGGTTTTCCATTCCTGAGTTACTTCCCTTAGAATAATGGTCTCCACCTCCACCCAGGTTGTTGTGAATGCCATTATTTTGTTCCTTCTTATGACTGAGTAGTATTCCATGGTGTGTGTGTGTATGTATACATATTATATATATGTATATTACGTTTTCTTTATCCACTCTTTGGCTGATGGGCATTTAGGCTGGGTCCATAACTTTGCAATTGCAAATTGTGCTACTATAAATATGTGTGTGCAAGTGTCTTTTTCATATAGTGACTTCTTTTCCTCTGGGTAGACACTCAGTAGTAGGATTGCTGGATCAAATGGTAGTTCTACTTTTACTTCTTTAAGGAATCTCCATACTTAAGGTTTTCCATAGTGGTTGTATTGTTTACATTCCCACCAGCAGTGTAGAAGTGTTTCCTTTTCACCACATTCATGCCAGCATCTAATATTTTTTGTTTTTTTTAATTGTGGCCATTTCTGCAGGAGTGAGGTGATATCTCATTGTGGTTTGATTTGCATTTCTGATGCTTGGTGATGTTGAGCATTTTTTCATATGTTTCTTGGCCATTTGTATATGTTCTTTGAGAATTGTCTATTCATGTCCTTAGCCCACTTTTTGATGGGATTATTTGTTTTTTGTTTTTGTTTTGTTTTGTTTTGTTTTGTTTTTTGAGACTGAGTCTCACTCTGTTGCCCAAGCTGGAATGCAGTGGTGTGATCTTGGCTCACTGCAACCTCCACCTCCCTGGTTCCAGCGATTCTCCTGCCTCAGCCTCCTGAGTAGCTGGGAATATAGGTGCCCACCACCACGCCTGGCTAATTTTTGTGTTGTCAGTAGAGACAGGGTTTCACCATGTTGGCCAGGCTGGTCTCAAGCTCCTGACCTCAGGTGATCTGCCCGCCTTGGTCTCCCAAAGTGCTGGGATTACAGGTGTGAGCCACCGCACCCGGCCTATTTGTTTATTTTTATTTTATTTATTTATTTATTTATTTATTTATTTATTTATTTATTTATTTTTGCTGATTTGTTTGAGTTCCTTATCGATTCTGGATATTAGACCTTTGTCAGATGCATAGTTTGGGAATATTTTCTCCCACATTGTGAGTTGTCTGTTCACTCTGCTGATTATTTCTTTTGCTGTGCAGAAATTTTTTAGTTTAATTAGGTCCCATCTATTTATCTTTGTTTTTGTTGCCTTTGTTTTTGAGTTCTTGGTCATGAACTCTTTGCCAAAGCCAATACCTAGAAGAGTTTTTCCAATGTTATCTTCTAGAATTTTTATGGTTTCAGGTCTTAGATTTAAGTCCTTGATCCATCTTGAGTTGATTTTTGTAGAGAGGTGAGAGATGAGAGATGAGGTGAGAGATGAGGATCCAGGTTCATTCTCCTACATGTGGCTTGCCAATTATCCCAGCACCATTTGTTGAATAGGGTGTCCTTTCCCCACTTTATGTTTTTGTTTGCTTTGTCAAAGACCATTTGGCTGTAAGTACTGGGCTTTATTTCTGGGTTCTCTATTCTGTCTCATTGGTTTATGTGCCTGTTTTTATACCACTACCATGCTGTTTTGGTAACTACAGGCTTATAGTATAGTTTGAAGTCGGGTAATGTGATGCCTCTAGATTTGTTCTTTTTGTTTAATCTTGCTTTGGCTATGTGTGTTCTTTTTGGGTTTCATATGAATTTTAGGATTGTTTTTTCTAGTTCTGTTAAGAATTATTCTGGTATTTTGATGGGAATTGCATTGAATTTGTAGATTGTTTTTAGCAGTATGGTCTTTTTCAAAATATTGATTCTACCCATCCATGAGCATGGGATGTGTTTCCATTTGTTTGTGTCATCTATGATTTCTTTCAGCAGTGTTTTGTAGTTTTCCTTGTAGAGATCTTTCACCTCCTGGGTTAGGTATATGCCTAAGTATATTATTATTATTATTTTTTGCAGCTGTTGTAAAAGGGGTTGAGTTCTTGATTTGATTCTCAGCTTGGTTGCTGTTGGTGTATAGTAGTGTTACTGACATATTGATTTTGTATCCTGAAACTTTAATGAATTCATTTTTCAGATCTAGGAGCTTTTTGGATGAGTCTTTAGGGTTTTCTAGGTATACAATCATATCATCAGCAAACAGTGGGAGTTTGACTTCCTCTTTACCGATTTGGATGCCCCTTATTTCTTTCTTTTGTCTGATTGCTCTGGCTAGTACTTCCAGGACTATGTTGAACAGAAATGGTGAAAGGGGGCATCCTTGTCTAGTTCCAGTTCTCAGGAAGAATGTTTTCATCTTTTCCCTGTTCAATATAATGTTGGCTGTGGGCTTGTCATAGACGGCTTTTATTACCTTAAGGTATGTCCCTTCTATGCTGATTTTGTGGAGAGTTTTGATCATAAACGGATGCTGGATTTTGTCAAATGCTTTTTCTGCATCTATTGAGATGATCATGTGATTTTTGTTTTTAAGTCTGTTTATGTGGTGTATCACATTTATTGACTTGCATGTGTTAAACCAAACCTGCATCCCTGGTATGAAACCCATTTGATCATGGTATATTATCTTTTTGATGTGGTATTGGATTCAGTTAGCTAGTATTTTGTTGAGAATTTTTGCATCTATGTTCATCAGGGGTACTGGTCTGTAGTTTTCCTTTTTTGTTATGTCCTTTTCTGGTTTTGGTTTGAGGGTAATACTGGCTTCATAGAATGATTTAGGGAGAATTATCTCTCTCTGTCTTTTGGGATAGTTTTAGTAGGATTGGTACCAATTTTTCTTTGAATGTCTGATAGAATCATGTGACATTTCAATGAATTCATATATGTAAAGGCCCCAGAAGAGTGCCCCGAATGTAGTAAGTATTCTCTGTGTGGTAGATATTATTATTAGCAATGCTGGTAGCTTTGCCCCAGATAAACTTTGCTTTCTTCACCATTTTTCCTAAAGTTAGCCCTAGGACCAGGGTATATCTGTCTCAGAATATTTTATTCCTTTTTCCCCTATTGCCCAATTTGCGTGCTCTCTCTCAATCTCTGTTTCTTTCTCTCTCTCTTTTCATGTGTGGGTCTGTGTGTGTGACTTTTGAGGTAGGTGTGATGGGTGACCACTGTATATCCCTTATAGAATAACGTCTACTATGGAATTTTCTTTTTTTTTCTATTATGGTCCAGACTCTTCAGGAAATTTTAAATTTCTCTTTAATAAATACTATGATATTTTCTTTTTTATTCCTTTTTTTTTTTTTGAGACAGAGTTTTGCTCTGTCACCCAGTCTGGAGTGCAGCGGTGTCATCTCTGCTCACTGCAACCTCTGCCTCCTGGGCTGAAGCAATTCTCATGCCTCAGCTTCTCAAGTAGCTGAGATTACAGGCATGCGCCACCACGCCTGGCTAATTTTTGTATTTTTAGTAGAGACAGAGTTTCACCATGTTGGCCAGGCTGATCTCAAGCTCCTGACTTCAAGTGATCTGTCCACCTTGGCCTCCCAAAATGCTGGGATTACAGGCATGAGCCACCATGCCTGGCCAATACTATGGTTTTTTTTTTTTTTTTTCAAATAAAAACATGGTGAAGTTGCCAACGATTTCTGCATTCTAAAGCTGCCAGAAGGTTTACTTAGCTTCTTTACAGTTCTAAGAATACTGGATGATACAGAAACACCTTCCAGGTTAGGCATTGTTCAGGATTTTTCTGATAACTAATGCTTACTCCTTTAAGCACCAATGCTTAAAATATTCTTCCACTTTGGATAGAAATATTTATTTTTTTTAAAAATTATGTTTATTACTTTTATTTTTTTATGGGACACTTCACAAATTTTTGTGTTATTCTTGTGCAGGGGCCATATGAATATTCTCTGTATCATTCCAATTTTAGTATATGGGCTGCTGAAGTGAGCACAAGACAGAAATATTTCTAAAATGTATGTCTTAATTTTCTCTCTTCTTAAATAAAAGGCACTGGAAACATTTTTATCTCTTTTTGATAATTCATGCTGACCTGAACATTATATGAATATTGTAATGAGTCAATATCTGGCATCGTGGTTAAGCACATGCCTTCTCTAGTTTGAGAGACCTAGATTAGAATCTTGGCTTGGTCAATTACTGGCTGCATAACTCTGGCACAGTTACTTGACCTCTCTATGCTCCTTTTTCCTCATCTGTACAATGAAGACATTAATAATATCTGCTATATATGATTGTTTTAAGGATCAAATGAGATAGTACATCCAAGGCACTTAATATAGCACTGCACATAAGGCATACACAATAGCTGTTTTCTGTGGTATTGTTACTAGGTAATGTTGTCTGCATTGTTGTGTGCAAAATTATTCTTGTAAGGGATATATAGGAGCCATATCGAGGCACTTCTAGAACCCAGAAAGAAGACTAATAAAATCAATACATAAGGAATGAGACCAAAAGCTGAGCTGGGGAGCACGAAGCAGCCAAGAAGACTCATCATCTTTTCTCAAGCTTCTAGGTAGCTGGAAAACAGACCTAAACATAAATATTTGCAAATGTCACTGGATAGAGTCTCTCTCGGGCCCAAAGTGCCTGGCACAGTGCCTGGCATAGGACATACCTAATAGATTTTTGTTGACTCTATAAAATTGTAGATGTACAAAAAGCAAGAAGAGCAGGGATTGACTGTTGCCTGGAACACACTATTATTTATCTAAAGAAAGAATACCGGCTTTAAATTGTCAGCTTGGAAATGCAGAAAAATGGAGCCGCAGATGCAGCACCGTAACGACAAATTGAGTATTGGGCTGTGGGGCATGGTGACCACATTGAAAAAGCTGTTGCCTTCTGGTCCTCTGGGTGGCCAGTTGGCTTCTCCAAGTAACGTCCATCTGTGTGTTCTCATATGGCTACAATGTCTTAGGGTCTTTAGAGGATCACACATTTAGTAACTGATCAGGAAAGTCTGCTGAGACATCTGGGAACAAAGTGCTCTCTGAAGCACCCCACCACTTTCTTGATAGTGTCCTTTGTAACACAATTTTTTTTGTTGTCGTTGTCTTTTTGTTTGAGATGGAGTCTTGCTCTGTCGCCCAGGCTGGAGTGCAGTGGCGCAATCTTGGCTCATGGCAACTTTGGCCTCTTGGGTTCAAGTGATTCTCATGCCTCAGCCTCCCAAGTAGCTGGAATTACAGGCGCCTGCCACTATGCCTGGCTAATTTTTGTATTTTTAAGTAGAGACGGGGTTTTGCCATGTTGGCCAGGCTCTCCTGGCCTCAAGTGATCCACCTGCCTCAGCCTCCCAAAAGTCTGGGATTACAGGCATAAGCCACTGTGCCTGGCTCACAAAAATTTATTAATTAGACATTTTTGTTTTTTACTTTCAATTTTTGTGGGTACATAGCAGGTGTATATATTTGTGGGGTACATGAAATGTTGTGATACAGGCATGCAATGTGTAATAATCCCATCACAGAGAATGGGGTATCCATACCCTCAAGCATTTATCCTTTGTGTTACAAACAATTCAATTACACTCTTTAAGTTATTTTAATAAGTACATTATTGACTATAGTCACCCTGTTGTGCTATCAAATGGGCCTTATTCATTCTTTCTATTTTTTTGTACCCATTAACCATCCCTACCTCCTTCCCCAATACACTTCTCAGCCTCTGGTAACCTGTCTTCTACTCTCTATGTCCATTAGTTCAATTGTTTTTATTTTTAGATCCCACAAATAAGTGAAGACATGTGATGTTTGTCTTTCTGTACCTGGCTTATTTCACTTAACATAATGATCTCTAGTTCCATCCATGTTGTTGCAAATGACTGATTCTCATTCTTCTTTATGGCTGAATAGTACTCCATTGTGTACACATACCACATTTTCTTTATCCATTCATTTGTTGGTGGACACTTAGGTTGCTTCCAAATCTTAGCTATTTGTGAACAGTACTTCAACAAACATAGGAGCACCATTATCTCTTCCATATACTGATTTCCTTTCTTTTGGGTAACATACCCAGCAGTGGGATTGCTGGATCATATGGTAGCTCAATTTTCAGTTTTTTGAGGCACCTCCAAACTGTCCATAATGATTGTACTAATTTACATTCCCACCAGCAGTGTATGAGAGTTCCCTTTTCTCCACATCCTCTCCAGCATTTGTTATTGCCTGTCCAAAAGTTTTTAATTTTGATGAAGTCAAATTCATCTCTTTTGTTGCTTGTGCTTTTGGTGTCATATCTAAGAAACTCTTTCAGAATCAAATGTCTTGAAGAATTTTTTTCCTGTTTTCTTCTAAGAGTAATATAGTTTTACCTCTTACATTAAGGTCTTTGATCTATTTTGAGTTAATTTTTGTATATGGTAGGAGGTAGGGGTCCAAATTCATTCTTTTGCATATGCACATCCAGTTGTTTCAGTATCATTTGTTGAAAAGACAACATTAACCAATTCCTCCATTGAACTGATTAATGTAGCTATGTAGTAAGTTTTAAAGGCAGAAGGTATGAGTCCTTCAACTTTGTTCTTCATTTTCAAAATCACTTTGGCCATTCTGGATCCCTCGCATGTCCATATGAATTTTAGGATCAGCTTGTCAATTTCTGCAAAAAAGGCCAGCTGAGATTTTGATAGTGACTGTGTTCAATCTGTAGATTGCTTTGGAGAGTGTTGCCATCTTAATAATATTAAATGTTTGAATCCATGAACATGGGATGTAGTTCCACTTATTTGTCTTTAATTTCATTCAGCAATATTTTGTACTTTTCAGTGTACATGTCTTATACCTCCTTGGTTCAATTTATTCCAAAGGATTTTATTATTTTTGGTGTTATCAAAAATAGGATTGTTTTCTTGATTTGGTATTTAAATTGTTCACTGCAAGTGTATATAAATATAATTATTTTTTTGAGACAAGGTCTTACTCTGTTGCCCAGGCTGGAGTGCAGTGGTGTGATTACAGCTCACTGCAGTCTCAAACTCCTGGGCTCAGGTGATTGTCCTACCTCAGCCACCTGAGTAGCTGTGACCACAGGTGTGGGGCACCATGCTTGGCTAATTTTTGTATTTTTTATAGATACAGGGTTTCACCATGTAGCCCAGGCTAGTCGTGAGCTCCTGAGCTCAAGTGATCTACCTGTCTTGGCCTCCCAAAGTGCTGCGATTACGGGTGTGAGCCATGGTGCCTGCCCTATTGCTTTTTTAATATTCATCTTGTATTCTTCACTTTGATGAACTTATTCATTAGTTGGAATAGTTTTTAGTGGATTCCCATATGGTTTTCTTATACAAGAGTATGCCATTGGTGAATAGAGATAGTTTTACTTCTTCCTTTCCAATCTGGATGCCGTTTATTTCATTTTCTTCCCTAATTTTTCTGGCTGGAACCTCTGGTACAATGTTTAATAGAAGTGATGAGAGCAGACAGTCTTTCACTGTTGAGTATGATGTTAGATGTGGGTTTTTGGTAAATGGCCTTTATCAGATTGAGAAGGTTTCTTTATATTCTGAGTTTGTTATAAGTGTTTTGTTTTGTTTATTATCATGAAAAGAGTTGGATTTTGTCAAATGCTTTTTCTACGTCTGTTAAAATGACCACTGGTTTTTGTTTGTTATTATATTTGTATGCTGTATTACATCAATTGATTTTCATATATTAAATCAATCTTGTATTCCTGGGATAAAACCCAGTAGATCGTGTTATATATGCACATAGAAATTTGTGCACATCAGTGATTATTCTTGAAGGATCTTTCTTTATAGAAATTGGATTACTGTGTAAAATTATGATAATGTCAAATTGCCCTACAAAAATGTTATACCAAGTTTCACTCTCACCAATAGTGTACACAGTGTCTTCTTCCTGTCTCTGGCAACACTGGATATTATTTGTCTTTAATGTTTGCTAAACTGATGGATGAAAATGGCATTTCATTTATTGCTGTAATTTGTATTTCATGATTACTAATGAGTTTGGACATCCTCTTATCCCTTTATAGTCTATTTGTATTTCCTTTTTGTGAACCAAATAGATCTTTCTTACTTTCTTACAGAATGGAGAAAGCAGGGAAAATACTCAGGTCCCAAGTGAAAAGTTTCCAGAATATATGGAAGAATCCTCCTGTCTAGGTAGAGGGTCACTGATGTCTCTCAACAACACAAGTTCTAGCAATGGCAGTTTTATTCTTGTGTTGCCCCTGAAGTTGGTGAGAGTTGGGGACACCTACAATTCTTCTGATCAGTCAAGAATGGCCTGGGTAGTACCTCTTTGATTGCATTGTCCTGGCTACAACTACATGATCGACTGGTCTCTGAAAGCTCTAAACCTGTGGTTTTCCTGTTAGCCAACCCTTTCCTCTGCCTTATCCCCAGAAGGTAATCTGCCTTTGTCCTCTTCCACCGTTACTACCAACCCATTGCCAGGGACACCCTACCATCTCCTATTCTGCTCCTGAGCCAAGTTTATTATTTATTTATTTATTTTTATTTATTTTTGAGATGGAGTCTCGCTCAGTCACCCAGCTGGAGTGTAGTGGCATGATCTAGGCTCACTGCAGCCTCCACCTCCCGGTTTAAAGTGATTCTCGTGCCTCAGCCTCCCAAGTAGCTGGGATTACAGCTGCCCGCCATCATGCCCAGCAAATTTTTGTATTTTTAGTAGAGACAGGGTTTCGCCCTGTTGGCCAGGCTGGTCTCGAATTCCTGACCTCAAGTGATCCATTTGCATCTGCCTCCTGAAGTGCCGGGATTACAGGCATGAGCCACCGCAACCAGCCCCAAGTTTATTATTTTTTTTTAAGATATTTTATTCTGGAAGGATTTCACTGAATGTATATGAGGTTCAATTAGTACTTATTTCACTTTCTTTCTTCCTCCTTCCCTCTCTTCCTCCTCTCTTTCTCCCTCTCTTTCTCTTTCTCCCTCTCTCTCTTTCTGTCTTTCCAGTACCAGCTGGTAGCAGTATGTTTTTTTCTCTGCCCCCACCCCCTCATTCCCTCCTGTCTCCCTGAGTCACTCCATCTGCCTTGTCACCGGAACAGCATGGGTGCCCTCCCCAAAGTGAGGCTTGTGGGATGGACGATTTGCCATTTCCCAGGGGCTGCTCTGCAGGGAAGCAGTTCTGAAAGTAAGGCAGCTCTACTAATGATCATGAGTCAAGACTAAATATCTAGCAGCGCGGTGCCTCCTGGGAGGAGTTAGGCACAAGGCCCGGCCTAACCACTACAATTACCAGTAGTTGTAACGGGTATCAGCAGATCTTCCTTCAAGCCCTGACCCTGCCACTTGTGTGAAGTCAGGATCTCCTTTTCCAGGCCTCAGTTGAGTCATCTGTAAAATGAGGAGACTAGAGTAGGGGTTGGGTAATGTCTAATGGTTGTAATGTCTGTTTTTAACTGGCCCATTTCCATCAGTTTCCGCTAGGCAAAGCTTTGCATATTTAGCTGCTCAGTTGGAACTGGTAGGAAGACCAAAGAGGATTTTGGCAAGTTCTTTTCTTCTGTTGTGCAAATCTGACATGCTTAATGGAATTTCCAAGAGTTACATTAAATGTCACCCATGAGTCTGGCCATCCTAATGTTTTACAGAGTGCATTGTATTTCTGTAAATATTAGACATTGAGTAAGATTTTAAATATTTCCCATCTATCATGAACGTTTTCGTTCTCTCTCAAAGAGACTATTTGATTTGGGGCCTGTTATCAGAGAGGCCGGGAAGGGCATCTAGGATAGTTGGAGGAAGGGTGGTATGTGAAGGGCCTCTGGAGAGCCAACGCTTCTCGGGTGTCTCAGCGGCTCACCATAGAGTTTGGGGGTTCTGAGTTGCATCTGGGGGTGAGGGAGGAAGCAGGCCACCAGAAAGGGCTAGTCCATGAGTCCGGGAATCCCGCCCGAAGCTCTGGCAGTGACCCGCAGCATGCCAGGCACCGGCAGCCCTCGGGCAGGGGCTGAAGCGGGCGGCAGCAGCATGCGCAGTGTGGCCGCCGCGGGTATACCGCGGCTTTTGCTGCTGCCACAGCTACCAGGGCTGCTGCTGCTGCTGCTGCTGCTGCTGCTGCTCTGCCTGCGCCGCTGTCACTTCCAGTTCCTACTTCTGCGATCCAGGTCCGGGTCACTGCTTACTCGCTGCTGGCCCAGTGCCTCCAGGCCGCTTTCCCTCCGCTGCTCGGCTACGGCTGCGGGCAGGAGGGGACCAGCACGGGCAGCTGAGCGTGGTCTGGAGAAGCCTCGCGGGCTGGCTCCCCCGGCAGTCGCTCCCCTCCAGTCGCCACCCCGCGCACCCTCGCCCGGCTCGCAGCCAGCGCACCCAGCGGGGCGCGTCTCCGGCACCCCCAGTTCGGCCCCGCGATCCTCCGCCCGCCGAGCGGCACGGCTATGGCAACAAGAACTTGAGGACAAGACTCTGACTTCCCTTTAGATTAAAAAGCAATCCCTGGGCTGGAGAGGTTGCGGGCGCGGCACAGAGTTTGGAGACGGGCGCCCCCTCCTCGCCCGCGTCCAGGCGCAAAGTTGCAGCAGCCCCTCCCCGCTGGGACGAGCCTAGCCCAGCTCTCCAGTTTCGCCCTGGTGGCGGCCGCGCTCAGGGCAGGGTCCCAGCTCCGGCTGGGTTGATCGGTTCCCGCAGCCTTGGCACAGGCTTGCCCGCCCGCTCGCCGGCCCCGTGACTGGGGAGGGCGAGCGGCTTCCAGGAGGCGGCGGCGGCGCGGCTGGAGTGAGGGAGCAGCCGGAGGACAGGCGGGCAGCGGCCGAGCCAGGTGACCTGCCTGGGGGCAAAAGGGTCAGGGGAAGGGGAGCGCGCGAGGGCCCGGGGGTGGGTGCCGAAGGACCCCCTTTGGAGAGGAACCGCCCTTCTTCCCCACTGCCATGGCTCGCAGCCCCAGCTGCGGGGTCCGTTCTCTGCCAGGGCCTCACAGTTCGCTGAGATCCAGGGTGCCGGGAAGGGGGAGATGGGGGCCAAGGGCGCAGAGCGAGGACGCGCCAAACTTAGGGGCGAGTTGTCCAGCTCAGGCCGCAAGGTTTGCATCCGACTGGATTCTTTCCTTCCCCCAGAACCAGAGCAGGAGTCAACAGTACCATTTTTAATACTAATGTGATGCCCTCCCAACCCCGAGCATCCATACATTTGGAGATGTTTTCTGCGTTAAGTACAGAGATCTGTCGCAGGAATGGTTTGTGGATGAAAAAGACCTGTATTCTACAAGGTGTTCCAAAGTGCCTGTAGTTAATTTCAAGTTTTCATTTTCCAGTCATTTAGGAACCCAACAGGTATTTGAGCTATTTCGTTTCTTAGCTCTGCAGCGGAGAGCCCTCAAGTTTATCTCTGCCTCTTCAAAGGTTTTATATTTTCATTTTTGATTTGTTATTGTTTTTGGATAGAGGGGTAACTCACATGATATTTTTCCCTTTTCTTAATGTGTAGTGGGAGTAAAAATACAGTAAATGAATATATTTTCCTCTGCAATTATGTATATTTTGGTCAATAAAAACTTCGCATAACCCCCCCAAAAAAAACCCTTACAAAATAGGATAAATTTCAGTTGATGTTCTGTAAAGTATTAATAATTTTAAAGGCAAGATTCAAAGGTTCAAACTGTTTTTTTTAAAACTTATATTTGCCTGGAAAACTCATAGTGTCCTTGGACTTCCTATCTTAATTTTGACATTGACCATGGTAAGAGGATCTCTGATGACATCATTTGCTCCAGCCACAGTCTGGAATTCTGTGACTGAGAGCACCTCTCTCCAAAACGTAAGGCCTGGGCCTGCCCTTGTGCTTCAGCTGAGGCATTTCCAAGGATTTCTCTTCAGCAAAGTATTATGCTACATGCCAGGCAATGCTGCAGTCCCTTCTTACATAATAATCCAGCTTCAGGCCGGTGTACGCTTTGGGTGTGCTTAGAGCAGTTAAAACAAGGGAGTGTTCTGTCTTAGTCTGGGTGCCGGGGCAGATGATTGGAGTTTTGAACAAAGTAAATTTCCAGCTACTATTCTCATATTGCATTTCTTTGGTGCTTAATTTTTTAAATGCCTTCTACTTATCTGAAACTCCCCGTGCCCTTGTAAAGGATGTAGGAGAGATGGCATTACTTTCACTTGACAAAGAAACAGAAAAGTTTAGTTAATCGAAGTCATACAGCTTATCACTGGTAGGATCAAAACTCTAACCTGGATCTCCTGCTTTCAGCCTAGGTTTTTTCTTTGTTCGTTTGTTTTTACTAAAATGTGACATTTTATACAAAGGTGTTTTATTTGGCACATTTTATGGATGGTATGTCTTCCAAGCTACTAATTTTTTCTATTCTTTTTGCCTACTCACATCTCAGCCTTGTCTGTGCTTGTGCGGGGCTGGTGCTGTTCTTAGGGGTAAGGACAGGAGCAGAGTTTTTCAAAGGATGGTCTGTGGTTTCTATTTACCTACAGTCTGCCTCTTCTCTACTCACATTCAGGGATAGCAGGTGCTGAATAGAGTGAGTAGCCAGGGCCCAGAAATTTCTGATATTCATTTGACATCATTAGTCCAAGTATAATATTACTTCAATCTTTACTAAGAAACTCATTCAGGAGAGGAAATTGAAGAGTATGAGTTTTGTTCTTTTATAGCAATCTGTTTATCACTGTGCTTAGGACCGTAGATGCGAAGGAGGAAAAGGAGTTATCTACCATTTCTCAGGCACCTCCTATGTTCCAGGCACTATGCTAGGTGCTTTAAGTTTATTATCATATGTAGCTCTTGCAACACTCCTGGGAGGTAGGTGGCATTGTACTCATTATACCCTGGTGGAAACTAAGGTTTGGAGATGATCCAGACTGATGCCTCACACTGCCAGTGCAAAGAAGAACCGGAATGTAATCATTGATGTACCTGACTCCAGAACTCATTCCCTTTGCCTTGTGCTAGGCTGTTGCCCCCAAAGCTATTGATAAATACAGGAACACCTAGCTCCTTTGTTTTCAGACATGGCTGTACATTGGAGTCACTTGGGATGCTTTTTAAAAATACAAATTTTGGGGTCTTATAACCCAGAGATTTTGAGTTAATTGGTCCTCAATGAGGCCAGCCACTGGTATTCCTTTTTTAAAAAAATGCTTAAATCAACTTTATATTTACATTCAGGAAATTGCACAAATCCTAAGTATATCGTTTGGTGAATCTTCACAAACTGACACACTCATACAGTCTGCACTCTTATTAAGAAACAGAACAGGATCGGTGCCCAGAAGCTATCCTCGTGCCCCTTCCCAGTCACTGTGCCTTGCCATGGGGCACTACTATCATGACTATCCACCACTATCATAGTAGATTCCCTGCCTTCCCGCCTGTTTTGGTACTCTATATGAGCGGACTCATACAGTATGTACTCATTTGTATGAGGTTTCTTTCACTCAGCATAATATTTGTACAAGTCATCCATGTTGTTGCAGCTAGTAGTGGTTCACTTTTTTTCTTGCATATAATATTTCATTGTATGGATATACCATGTTTTATTTTTCTATTCACTTGTTGATGGACATCTACATTGTTTCCAGTTTTTGTTTGCTGTGAACAATGCTGCTATGAAGAATTTCGTGAGTGTCTCCTGGAGAATATATACACCCATTTCTGTTGGGTTTATGCATTACAGTGGCACTGCTAGGTCATAGGGTCTGCATGTGTTCAGCTTTAGTAGGTACTGTCCAGCCATTTCCCAAATCAGACAAGCCTCGTTATTTTTTTTTTTTTTTGAAAGCTCTGCAAGTGATTCTAATGTGTATCCAGAGTTGAGAACCATTTCCCTGGTTTATCCAGACTTCAGCAACCTAGTGACCTCAAGTGTCTGCCACTAAGCTGAGAACCATACAGAAGGAGATCCCAACTTTCTTCTCAGCCTGGAATCTTTTGGACAGTCTTCTCAGCAAAATTGGGCAGCTTACACTCATTTTCCCATAATCCCTTGTGCCAAGCTAGCTTTATACTGCTCGTCCACCCTTGCTTTGGTTTATTTGTGAACACATCTGCTGGTCTCAGAACTTTTCAGAGGTAGGAACTGGAGCCTGATCATCTTTATTTTATTTCTTTATTTATTTTGAGACAGAGTCTCGCTCTGTTGCCCAGGCTGGAGTGCAGTGGTGCGATCGCTGCTCACTGCAACCTCTGCCTCCTAGGTACAAGCGATTCTCCTGCCTCAGCTTCCTGAGTAGCTGGGATTACGGGCGCATACCACCACGCCCGGCTAATTTTTGTATTTTTCGTAGAGATGGGGTTTCACCATATTGGCCAGGCTGGTCTTGAACTCCTGACCTCAAGTGATCCACCCGACTTGGCCTCCCAAACTGCTAGGATTACAGGCATAAGCTACCGTGCCTGGCCCTGATCATCTTTATAACCCTAGCACCCAGTAGAGGACATGGCACAGAGCAAGTGCTTAGGAAGGGTTTGTTAGATGAAAGATTGATAGAGTGACTGAGTACTCAGAGAAGATCTGGGCTGCAAAGGAGACATCC
This sequence comes from Nomascus leucogenys, assembly GCF_006542625.1. Lineage (NCBI taxonomy): Eukaryota > Metazoa > Chordata > Mammalia > Primates > Hylobatidae > Nomascus > Nomascus leucogenys. Next base: position 122,336,995 of record NC_044406.1, on the reverse strand, counting down.
CATCTTTGTACTAAGAATTATGTACTTTATTCATAGGACACTGCTTCAGGCCCTTGCTCAAAGCCTAATTACTTTTACTTATCTCAGCATGTTAGCATTATGGGTAATCTGGTTGCTCACCCTGAAACTGATTAGAAATAGCAGATTAAATGAGATGAGGTAAGGTATGTGAAAGCACATTGTAAACTGGAAAATAGTATCTAAATAGAAAGTTGTGATAAAGGGAAATGAGGGGCTGCTCTAGATTAGGTACACTGGCAATGGCAGAAACTCTATATATCTATGTACAACGTGGAATAACTGAAATCAACAGCATGTCAGCAAAGGAGACAGAAAAACTATAAATAGCAGACCCCCAAACACATAACTCTCTGGGGACTTTTGATGTGGTGTCAGGCATGCTGTGTGGTCTAGTCGCTAGAATATGTTCCTTTTCCTGCCTTGGTCTGGGTTTGATTCCTGGTTAGGGCAGCCTTTTTTTCTTGAGAAGTAGTATACCAGTGCAGGGACTATGAGCTTGAGCTTTGGACATGGACTGACCTGGTTGGCCACTTATTAGGTATATGCTAACGTCCTAGGAGGTAGTAGTAATACCACTTATTAAGTATATGCTTCTGGCTGGGCACAGTGGCTCACGCCTATAATCCTAGCACTTTGGGAAGCTGAGGCAGGCAGATCACTTGAGGTCAGGAGTTCAAGACCAGCCTGACCAATATGATGAAACCCCATCTCTATTAAAAATACAAAAATTAGCCAGGCATGGTGGCGCAAGCCTGTAATTGTAGCTATTTGGGAGGCTGAGGCAGGAGAATCGCTTGAACCTGGGAGGTGGAGGTTGCAGTGAGCCAAGATTGTGCCACTGCACTGCAGCCTGGACGACAGAGAGAGACTCTGGTTAAAAAAAAAAAAAAATTATATGCCTCTTCCTAGGGTTAAATGAAAGAAAGCAAGTAAAGCACTTAGCACCGTCCTTGGCACTGAGTGAACTCTCAATAAAAGCTAGTTCCTAATTGGAATTTTAATATATCCCAGTAGATCAGTGTTCTGGGATATATTAGATAAAAAACATTGCATTATTTTTAAAAAAGTTCACTTAGTTCAGTTATGGTAAGCTAACTCTGTTTAAGAAGTGAGTCATTGATTTTTAGAAAGATTTCCTTTTGAAGATTTAACATTTAAAAAAATTGGAAGGGCAGGCTGGCATGGTGGCACACGCCTGTAATCCCAGCACTTTGGGAGGCTGAGGCCGGAGGATCACCTGAGGTCAGGAGTTCAAGACCAGCCTGGCCAACATGGTGAAACCCCATCTCCAAAAAAGTACCCAAATTAGCTGAGCATGATGGCGGGTGCCTGTAATCCCAGCTACTCAGGAGGCTGAGGTAGGAGAATTGCTTGAACCCAGGAGGTGGAGGTTGCAGTGAGCTGAGATGCTGAGATCATGCCATTGCACTCCAGCCTAGGTGACAAGAGCTAAACTCCGTTTCAAAAAAAAAAAAAAAAAAAAAAAAAAAAGAAGGGTAAACTGTGGGCTTTCCAAGGGTTCTGAGGTTTTACTAGTTACATTTGGAATTTAGACAGGGCTAAAACTTGAAATAGGAAAAAAAAATCCAGCCATTTTCTCTCTCAGTTCTATGCTCTATTCAGCAGAGACCACTTGTTTTTGGGAAAATGTTTTTAAAAATAAAGTCAAAGGTAAAAACCTCACATATTTTCTAATACTTAACACATCTCTAGAAGGCAAAACAAAGTTGAATATTTCTGGGCGTCTTAGATGAATAGTGATGTCAGACTTGGCCTCTGTTCTCCATGCTTAACAGCAGAAATTAATCCTTCAACATTATTAGCATCTTTCACTCACTATTAAAGTGCTTTCGTTTCTGAGTTTAAGTCTCTGTGCTTTTCATCATAGAAAATAATTCAAATTTAGATTACAGTGTGTTGAAATGTGTTTAAAATAATTTAGATATTATATTTAATTGGTTTTTTATATTTTATTTGGAAGGCTACATAAAGACAGTTTAAATTTCCGTGATATTGCAGCCCAGTGATATCCACGGAACAGAGATTGGAATTTTTAACTACAGTTTCAGACAATATATATGCAATCTGAAGAGTTTTAGGAACTCCTTGTAAGAGTTCTTGTTCTTTCCCTAGCTTATTGTTTTGCTGTTGTTCTCAATGCTTAGCATGGTCAAGTTTTAACTGCTGAAAACAATTTGTGTATGGTTTCCTTTATAACAGCTCAGGACTAGAAATATATTTGGGGATCCAGTTGTAAAGAGGAACTGGAGAAGACAAAGCAACTGAATTCTTCAGAGACTATGAATTATTCAGTTGTTAACCACAGTAACTTCTTGAGCTACCATTTTGTGTTCTAATAATAGAAACAGTTTGGATGGATTCCTCCGGGTATTGAAAAATCAGATCTTTTCATTCTTTTCTAGTCTATGCATAAACTAGAAGAATGTGAGAAAAGACTATTTTCAGTTGCTCATGTTTACCTGGATGAACTAGTTTAATTTTTGTCTTTTAAAACAGACATATTTATTTTAAAATTAAAATTGCTTGAAATTTTAAAATACACCCCAAAGCAAGATGATCGTTTAAGTTAAACAATACAATGAATGGTCTTTTATTTTTGGTGATGATTGCCAAAAACCTCTTGCCTTCAGGAAATAAGCAATAAACCTGATGAATTGGGCATAGTTGAGGGGGAAAATAAAAATCAATGGCTTCTATTTAAAAAACACAGTATGTAATATCTAAAGAAGAAAGGCATTGTGTCTGAATTGGGGTGAATATACCAAACATATACCAAAAGGAATGCATTTTGTTAGAAAATTTGATTAATTATTAGAATCTTCCTGACTGGAGATGTAAATTATCTTGTTTTAAATCTAACTCACTCTAATTTGGTTTTAATGTTGACTGTAATCCAGGCTGTTTCTGGGGACAACAGAACACAATATACCTCTTTATTCAAACCACACTATCTTGGCCAGCTAACCCCTACTCCAGCCCCATTCTAACTTGGTCTTATTGTTATCATTGAGGTGGCCCTCAAGGATCAGTCTGAGAGGTGATGTGATGTTGCCAGCACAGCATAAGGTATGCAGAGCGATTGCTGATGACATTTGGGGTTGGTACCGAGAGGAAATGCAGAGTTGGGCCTTTGAATTACAAATGAGGAAGTGTGAAGGCACTTGCCAGTTTCTTAGGGCCCTCCCTTTACCAGTTTTTTAGAGGGGGTTGTGTATGTCCACTTAGTCCAGAAGCTACTCTGTATCTGCATTTCAACATGGGCAATGGCACTTCCTCTGCTGTCAGCTGGAAGAAAGACCTATGACACTAGATATCTGTCCGATTAGCTTCAGGCTTTGTCATACCCTGGCAAACTGGGCCTTATCACACAAAGAGATGTATGGGCTTAGAGATGTAGATCATCCAAAACAGCATGTAGTCACATATCATTTCTATTGGACTTCTGGCAGAAGATTTACCTTCCTAATTAAGTTCTACTTAGGCAAATCTGGTAAAATCCAAGCTTTATACTTTCTTGGGGACTTGAATATTATTCCAGAGATCAGACATGTCAATTGAGTGAGTGAATAGGGCAACAGGGAAAATAAGGAATTAAATTAAGGTGAGATAAAATGCAGCAGTTTGCAAAGCAGCAAGTGAAACTATTATTAAGGACTTGTCTCACCCTCAACAATAACAAAGATGTTTCCCTACTTCTTGGAAGCATGGACGTTATTTTAAGAGGCTTTTTTTTTTTTTTTTTGACAGAGTCTTGCTCTGTTGCCCAGGCTGGAGTGCAGTGGTGCGATTTTGGCTCACTGTAACCTCCGCCTCTTGGGTTCAAGCGATTCTCCTGCCTCAGCCTTCCAAGTAGCTGGGATAACAGTCACGTGCCACTATGCCCGGCTAATTTTTTGTATTTTTTAGTAGAGCTGGGGTTTCACTATGTCGCTCAGGCTGGTCTTGAACTCTTGATCTCAAGTGATCCGCCCCCCTTGGCCTCCCAAAGTGCTGGGATTACAGGTGTGAGCCACCGCGCCGGCCTTAAGAGGCATCTTTAAGGTGTCAAACTCTTTTTTTTTTTTTTGAGACGGAGTCTCGCTCTGTCGCCCAGGCTGGAGTGCAGTGGCGCAATCTCGGCTCACTGCAAGCTCCGCCTCCCGGGTTCACGCCATTCTCCTGCCTCAGCCTCTCCGAGTAGCTGGGACTACAGGCGCCCGCCACCACGCCCGGCTAATTTTTTGTATTTTTGGTAGAGACGGGGTTTCACCGTGGTCTCGATCTCCTGACCTCGTGATCCGCCCGCCTCGGCCTCCCAAAGTGCTGGGATTACAAGCGTGAGCCACTGCGCCCGGCTTAAGGTGTCAAACTCTTAACATCATTTATGAAAAGCCCTGCCTGTGAAGCAGGCCTGAACACTAATTTGTATGTTCTTCATGAGGAGGTCTCCAGCAAAAGAGAGGTATGTACTAATAATTTCTGAGAAATGTATGCAAATCAGGAGACTGCAGTCTTTCACTAACAAAAGAAGTTTAACAACTTTTTTGTGAGAATATACATTGTGATGGTGGAAATAAGCATTTATACTGTTTGTATAACCACTTTGCCTTCTCTGAAGAAGGACTGGTATTTGGGAGTGTGTTGTGTATTGAGGCAAATCTTGATTCAAGATTTAAAAATCACCTTCAAGTAGAGACAACAGAATAGAAAATGGTCTTAGGGCTAATGTACCTGTGGGTGACTTCATTTGCCAGATTTTATATAGTGTTCTTTTTATTTCTCATCTTAAAACAAATTTATGTATTACTGCCTGGCATAGACACCAGGTGTTCAATAAATATTTGTTGAATGGATAATGAATGGGTATTTGAATGGAAATGAACTTTTAAAATTTCATTTTGGATAGCTTGTGTATTTAAAGAGTCTACATGTAGATGGTCAGGAGTTGACTTTTATTCATAAAAATGACTCTTTAATGGGTAAAAATGAGGACAGAAAGAAAGCTGGGTTTCCCCTAAGATAACATTACTTTATGCCAAGCTAGAGTACTTGTTTCAAGTTTTTTAAAAATTAAAAAGAGAAAATTAAAGGTGTGAGATACTAGCTCCTGTGATGTCATATAGAAGCCTTTTTCTACTTTTCCAGTCTCTAGGCTACTTCTTATTTCTTCTATTACCGAAACTCTCTTGCTTTCACTGGGCTTTCAAGGTGTGAGCTCTTCATGTGAGGATTCTCTAACTGTGATTTTCTCTAAAGTGATCTCAGGCAGTAACTTCACTTCTTTTTGGTGAGGTAAATGCTTTGTCAGCATTTTAAAATCATATTCTTCAAAAAAAAAAAAAACAATTTATTTTTGGCCAGGCGCAGTTATACATGGATTTTCAACTGCATGGGGGCTCAGTGCCCTTAATCCCCATGTTGTTCAAGAGTCAACTGTAGCTGGGTGCGGTGGCTCACGCCTGTAATCCCAGCACTTTGGGAGGCCGAGGCGGGCTGATCACAAGGTCAGGAGATCAAGACCATCCTGGCTAACACGGTGAGACCCCGTCTCTACTAAAAATACAAAAAAATTATCCGGGCATGGTGGCCGGCACCTGTAGTCCCAGCTACTCAGGAGGCTGAGGCAGGAGAATGGTGTGAACCCGGGAGGCGGAGCTTGCAGTGAGCCAAGATGGCGCCACTGCACTCCAGCCTGGGTGATAGAGCAAGACTCCGTCTCAAAAAAAAAAAAAAAATGTATTTTTACCGGGTGATGGAAAATATATGAGCCTTGATTTATCAAATTCTACTTGAAAAATTTGCCTTTTCTTCCTCTCTTTCCTTCTGGGAAAGGCATGCCCAAAGGGCAGGTGCTTCTGATGGAAGAAATACCTGCTTGAATTTCAGATTGGGAGAGAAAACTGACACTTAGCAAGAACTTGTTCAATGTCTGTAAAGTGAGCACCATGCCTGGCACTGTGGGCTCCTGCCTATTGGACAGAGGCAGCATGTGTGTGTGAAAGAGTGGAATTTAACAGCATTTAGCAGTGTATGGTTAGGTGTCCAAGTTAGTGGTTCCAGAATCTAGAGCCTAAATGCAAGAGGAATTCAGAAATAGGGAAGCCTGTTGTGTACTGAGGCGTAGTGTTTGGGGAAAACACCATGGAAGGGAGTGATTGGATTGGGCCCTGAAGGATAGCTAGCATTCAGATGATTGAGGGAACTTTCTGAAGGAGAAGTATAAATGTCAGAGAGAGGCACAGTGAAGAAAGAAGATTCTGGAGCATATAAGGAGATGATGGTGAGAAACGATGGGCCTGCTAAGGTCTATCTTCGAGATGCTTGAGAAGAAATTATTTTCAATTTAAATTTTGAGATGGCATCTTGCTCTGTCACCCAGGCTAGAGTGCGACAGGCTAGAGTGTGACAGGCTAGATTGCCGAGGCTAGTGGCGCGATCTCGACTCACTGCAACCTCCGCCTCCTGTTTTCAAGCGATTGTCCTGCCTCAGCCTCCCCACTAGCTGGGATTACAGGCGTGTGCCACCACACCCGGTTAATTTTTGTATTTTTAGTAGAGACTGCCATGTTGGCCAGTCTGGCCTTAAACTTAAACCAGACGGCCATGCTGGCCTTAAACTCCTCACCTCAAGGGATTAGCCCACTTCAGCCTCCCAAAGTGCTGGGACTACAGACATGAACCACTGCGTCTGGCCTTGAGAAGTAATTTGAATGCTAGTCTGAAGAGGGTGGACTTGATCTTGGGTTATATTAGGCTTTTTGTTGGATGCCTTTGCTGTGTTTTGAGAGACATGAGTGCTAACTAAAAGCACCATTTCTGATGTCTGTGAGATCTGAGCTCCTGAATGCCCACCTAACAGTGTTTGGATTGTTTTCTAAGTGCAAATCCTGTTTGGAGTAAGTTGGAGCAGGATTCACTAATTAATTTATGTCTGTTAGGCATTGATGCGTGTCTCTGAAAATGACATACTTTTGAAAAAGTGAATCACACAGATATATAAACGGGAAGAGCCAAAAGTCTTTGCCAAATGAATGGCTGAATCTCTAAGTAAAGAGAAAAAATAATAATAGTAATCTCTAAGTAAAGAGAAAAAATAATAATAACTTTGGCACAGCATCCTTTCCTCCAAGTTTAGCTGGTGTTAGGAGGATTTTGGGCATGTGAATTGTAGTCTTTCCAATTACACGTTACCCCTTCTTGCTGCTGGTGAGTTGCTTTGCCATGTCCCATTGTGCTCTGGCTGTGAGTTGGAGCTAGTTTTAGAGCATAGGCATGAACAGGGGAGGGTGGCTTGTAGTGTTTGCCATTTATTCAGTTTTACAACAAAAACGGTTGAAAATATAACCAATTCCAGAAAAAGCAGTAAAATCCCACAGTTCTTTGCAGCTGCTCTTCTCTATAATAATGAGGTCATGGTGCTTTGTGATGGCATTTAGAGGAACCTCTATTACCTGGGACAGGCAAGCAATTGCGGATGTTGCCCACACTCAGCACACAACTTAAAAAATTAACAACCATAGAGTTTGAAGCACTTTGGTCACCTCATGGTCATAGAGCTTGAGTTTGCTGATGAGTACAGGTGCATCTAATTTTAGATGTTACATGTTTCCTGGAAAATTGCGTGGAGATTGTTTTTTTTTCCTTCCTAAGTGATATCTCTTTCTGAGTTTATTATACTTTCTGCAATGCTTTTTCTTCAAGTATGATTAATCATCTATTGATGAGAACAGCTAAACTCTCATTAATTAACCAAATATCTATTGAGTGCCTACTGTGTGACAGGCACTCTTCTAGACACTGAGGATCCAGAAGTGAAAAAAAGAATTGGCACCATGGGGCTTATGTTCTAGGCATAATTTACCTTTAAGTCTCTCTGACAGAGCATCCTGTCAATCAACCAACGAATGGTTATTTATCAAGTATTTCGTATATGTTGAATATTGGGGCCAGGTCTGTGGGGGAATGTGGACTTCAAAGAGCCTACCTTTTAATAGGAAATTCAGGACTAATCTCAGCACCTGCATAATGAATAAAGAATATTGGGCAGATAGACCACTGAGAGCTTAAATTTACAACATCTCTACAGACTATAAAGCTGTAGCTGTTTGGAAAAAAGAAACATGAAGGTAGGTCAGTGAGGACATTATGGATAGCAACAGGTGATACTACTGGAAGGGCTGCTGCTGAAAGCGACTAGCAGTAGCTCTTTTGTTTCATGGCCCTCGTTTCTCCCTAGTCTTTGTGTGGGGCTATTTACCACCAGTCTCAGCTGCAAATTCTGGTAGGCTCTGGGGCTCCTACCCTAAATCTTAGTAGCTGCTAGGAAAGCAGGGACCAAGGGAGCCTTCTCTCCATAGGTGAGGCTCCTCTCTAACTGCCTGGATTGTTAAACAGGCAGGGAGGAGCTGCTGACTACTGAAATTTCTGAGGGTATTCTCACAGACTTCATATATTTACCTTGATTCTCTCATCACTAAGAGTTCTAAAATAAATAGTACCCTGAATGTCTAGGGCATTTGTTCATCTTTTATATGAAGGGACAAGGAAAAAGCATAAAGGATGTTGGACATTGATTTGAGAACACATGTCTGGCCACTCTTCAATGTAAAAACAAATTATTTTCCAAAAGTTCATTTTTAAGTGATTATTAGGGACACAGAAAACATTTTCCCATAGAAACAAGGCTCAACACGGTGATTATGTTTTCTGGCTGGCCCACAACAGCCTGTTGAATACTTAATGTGGCTGAACTATAGAACTCACAGAGGCTGAGTGGCAGGTGTGATGCTGTTTCTGGGAAAATGTGTTCCGCATTCCAATTTGGAACACTAGGGAGTCAGTCCCTGTTTCTAAAGGGGTGGGAGTGGGGGCATTGGGGAAGACACCCTCAGGTCTGGCACACAGATGCTCCAGCAGCTGAGAGATCACCCATCCACCCCACCCTGCAAAACTGGCAACCAGTGTGCTTTTGCAAAGGCTCTGGTGACGGGAGCACAGGAGGAGGGGCGGGAGCCGGCCAAGCCACAATGGCTGGCTGATTGTGAGGCAGCTGAGTCTAGGCCTCCTGCTTCCTGTCCTTGGCTTGGCAAGCGCTATTGATGAGAGATATTTCATTTTTCCCTTTCCTTCATGCCTGCTCTCTTTTTGGTGAGATTATTCAAAACCAGTTGTTCCTTCTTCTTTTTTCTTTTCTTTTCTTTTTTTTTTTTGAGGCGGGGTTTCGCCCTGTTGCCCAGGCTGGAGTGCAGTGGTGCAATCTCAGCTCACTGCAACCTCCGCCTCCCAGATTCAAGCCATTCTTCTACCTCAGCCTCCCGAGTAGCTGGGATTACAGGTGCCCACTACCACATCTGGCTAATTTTTGTATTTTTAGAAGAGATGGGTTTCACTATGCTGGCCAGTCTGGTCTCGAACTCCTGGACTCAAGTGATCCACCTACCTCGGCCTCCCAAGGTGCTGGGATTACAGGCCTGAGCCATTGTGCCCAGCCATCAGTTGTTCTCTTTTGCTCTCCCTTTATTTAATCCTGTGACTGGCCCCACTAAGATGCGTATATTGTTCCTCATTCATTCCCCTCTTACCTGAACACTTAATACTCAACTAAAGATAAATCTCTGTTATAGAGAAAGGGTTCTCCCCTATAGGAGTGCTAACAAGGAAGAATGGGAGTCCTATGGTGATGCTGAGGTAGCCATCAGGGAATGAGATTTGTGACTTAATGAAGAGTGGGGGGCAAGCTCAGATCTTGGCTTCTGTCATAGGAGCTCCATGGAGCTGAACTTCCTGGCTCTGGATTCTATGAGGTTCAAGTAATCTAGGAGTCCATATTAGTTATGTAAAGTGACTTTATAGAAATCCACAGAGCCAAAAAGAAAACATACAGAGTTAAAGCTTTCCATGATCACAGTCCAAATGCCACGATGCAGTGGCAGCAAGATAAAGCCAGAATTTATAAATAGGTCATTTAAAAATGACATTTTGAAAAATCAGCTTGTAAACAGGTTATAAGCATGTTAGGCTGCAATACCCTAGACTCTCTTTGCTCTGATTCTGTAGTACTCAACACATTTCTGATTATAATTTAGCTCACCAGAGAGATTTCTCTATTGGGAGAGAGTGCTCTGGCCAGAAAATGGGAGTATTTAATCTTCTTAGTGCTTCATTTATTTTTAGTAAAAATTAAGAAATTGGCCTTTTGGTTTATGCATTGGCCTTTTGTGAGCTTGGCTAGTGTGAGTCCATTCTCAAGAGCCTTGAGAACTGAAGACCTGATTCTGGGCCTTGGGGACCCAGCCAAGATGCTGCCTTTAAAAGCTCCTATTTAGATGACAGACCACAAGACCTCTCACTGAGCTCCTTTGCTCAAAGACACTTTCCAGATGGAAAATGGAGCCTCATAAAGGTAGTGTTGCTTTCCTAAGGTCCTCACAACTGCTCAGTAGTGACAAAGCTGAGATTGGAGTCAAAGTCTTCTGACTCTCACATCAGTGTTCTTTCCAATACACTGTATGTTGTTTCAGCTACAGGCACAAATTAGATCTTGGAGAGAAAGGGAGGAAATAAAAGTTGAGAGCAAGGTTTGCTCCCTTAAGTTTGGTCCATATCAAATAGGAACAGCTATTATTTAAAACCAGGCACAGTAGAAATGCCATCCACTATATTCTAGTAAGTGGAATACCAGTGGGTAATGAATCCAATTTCTGAGCTGAGAGCATTATTTGTTGCTGACTTTGTGACTGCTTTTAGTAGGAGCTACGTGTACACATCCCAGATCACGTTCACAGAGCCAGGAGTGGTACCACCCAGTGAAATATGACTAAGCAGCTCAGATTTGCTTGCTCTGTTGCACTATGTAATGACATTTCCACCAAAGTTCAGGGGTTAACAGAGGCAGTGTGCTCAGCTGTGAGAATTAGAGAATGTGATTCGAGATGAGCTAAGTTAAGATTTTGTTCAATAAGAGCAATAAGAACAAGGAAGAGCTGGAATGTTCCTAAATATTCGGAATCTTTTTTAAAAAACAGGCTTGAAATATAAGCTATATGTCCTTGTGGTCCCAATGAATCACTTGCTTTTCTTTTTTTTTTTTTTTTGAGACGGAGTCTCGCTCTGTCACCCAGGCTGGAGTGCAGTAGCGCAATCTCGGCTCACTGCAAGCTCCGCCTCCCGGGTTCACGCCATTCTCCTGCCTCAGCCTCTCCGAGTAGCTGGGACTACAGGCACCCGCCACCACGCCCGGCTAATTTTTTTGTATTTTTTAGTAGAGACGGAGTTTCACCGTGGTCTGGATCTCCTGACCTCGTGATCCGCCCGCCTCGGCCTCCCAAAGTGCTGGGATTACAAGCGTGAGCCACCGCGCCCGGCCGCTTTTCAGTTGATTAGACTTTTAACTCTTGAGTAATGGAACCTATTATAATCACCCCCAACCTTAAATTACCTTTAAATAGAAGTTGATTGGGTGTTACTGAAACCACATGACATTAAAGATGACCAGTTCTGAACCAGGGTAGGGTATGCCTTCTTTTCTTAACTAAGATGTGGCTAGACTGCTGTGACTGGTTAACTCAGGTGGTTAGAGCATGATGTCAAGAAAATCAGGAGGCTAGGTGTCATTGCACGTGGCGCAGATGTTTTAGCTTGGTTCTGTAATCATGAGCTGGACCCCTACCAGACCAGGACCTCACAAATATGGACCGTGGCTCACGAGGCAGACCTGGTTCAACAAATAGGAGGAGCTTAGTGTAGCTTTTCCCCTCTTTTGGCAAATGTGGCCAAGTGCCTCCTAAGTGAAGGCTGACCCTTGAAATGGGAAGGACAGCACAGGAGTTAGGCAAGGCCCCTGCAGAGACAGTCTTGTAATATGGAAGATTTTCTCTTTGCTACAATTAGTTGAATTAATCATTTTAGAGGCTATAACAAACTCGATGCAGATGATACAGATGCTACTTGTATTGACAGAAGCAAAGGATTTCTTTTTGTATACAGACTCATGGATTGCTTTTTCATTTTTTCTCTGTGTCTCATGAAAACATAAGGTGTGCATGCAGGGCTACAATGCCCCTCAAAGCACTTTCTTGTGTATCTTTATTGGCTCCATCATTTTCCTGCCCTGTGACTTTACTCTGAGTCTTAGTTTACTCATCCGTGGAATGGGGAAAATAATTGTACTGACATCATGGGCTTGCTGGGAGAATCAAATGCAAATTAAAAAATATATTTGTATCTTAGTCTGTTCAGACCACCAGAACAAAATGCCATAAACCAGGTAGCTTATAAACAACGGAAGTGTGTTTCTCATAGTTCTGGAGGCCAGAAATCCAAGATCAAGGCATATTTAGTATCCTGGTGAGGGCCTGCTTCCCTATTCATAGATAGTACCGTCTCTCTATGTCCTTACATGGTGGAAGGGACAAGGTAGCTCTCTGGGGCCTCTTGGATAAAGTCAAGAATCCCATTCATGAGAGCTATGCCCTCATGATCTAATCACCTCTAAATGCCCCCACCTCCAAATACCATTATACTGGTGATTAGGTTTCAACATATGAATTTGGGAAGGGCACAAACATTCAGATCATAGCAATATGTATGTGATGTCCAAGCGTGGCACCAGGAACATAGCAGGAGCTCAGTAAATCAGTAAACAGTAGCTGTAAGATAAGTGAGAGAATGGAACAGGGAGTTGGGAAAGTTTCTTCTCGTATGCTTCCTGGCTTTTTTCAGTTTAGGGAAAGTGTCATAAAATAGCATACACGTTGAAACCGAGCACTACTCCAAAAGGTTCTATTTGTAATGCTATAGAAATATTAACTTCTTGCAGTTTACACTGGCAGATCCCCAATAATTCACAATTAACACCTGGTATTTAGTGGTTTGCAAATAGGTTTTGCTGTCATTGGGGATATCTAGAATAAAAAGCTGTGGGGAAACATTTAAAAATTAAATGTCTGGGCTGGGCGCGGTGGCTCACGCCTGTAATCCCAGCACTTTAGGAGGCTGAGGTGGGTGGATCACTTGAGGTCAGGAGTTCGAGGCCAGCCTGGCCAACATGGTGAAACCCCGTTTCTACTAAAAAAAAAAACAAAAACAAACAAACAAACAAACAAAAATTAGCCGGGTGTGGTGGCCACTCTAGAGGCTGAGGCAGGAGAATTGCTTGAACCTGGGAGGCGGAGGTTGCAGTGAGCTGAGATCGTGCCACTGCACTCCAGTCTGGGGGATACAGTGAGACTCTGCCTCAAAAAAAAAAAAAAAGTTTGATTTCATTTACTGATGTAGGAATGCAACTTAGGTTGGCTATATGTAAATACTTAAAATATCTTTGATAAAGTTTAATCCCTGTCTGTCCTATTGGTTAGAGTAAATGTTTTTATTGTTGTTAGATTTGAACCTTGCATCATCTGATTGCAGGAATGATACCTTGACACCATCTAGCAGTAGTCTAAGAAGTAGTACTTTTTTCTTGTCTGAGTCACAGTAGTGGTAAGATGAATGGAGGGAGGGAATCCTGCTGTTCATCTGACCTTCACGGATCTAACTGGAACTAACTGGCTTTTTGTGCACCAAAATAGGTATAAAGAAAGTTCAGCTAATCTGGGACTCAGTCACAAACCAGAGACACTGAACAGACTAGTGAGGCTTGCACAGGGTACTAGAAGATGAGTATCATCATGACTTTGCCATGATTTGACTTTGACTTTGAAAAATTTTATTGAAAATGATTATGGAAAATTACATACAGCATAAATGTGCAAATTTACATTACCTTTTTAACAAGTTCCAGTGCTTTGCAGACAGAAAAGGGAATTGGTTCTCTATTTTGGATGTATAAATGAGTGGGATTAGTCCTAGGAAAGTGGTCTGTACTGTAATCTACCTTTCCTTGTTCTTCTCACACCCTCTCTGCATTGGGGAATTCTCCTTTGCTTTCTCCTATTTGGGGACCAGCGCCCTTAGTCTTTCTCCACATCATCATCTCTCAACTTGGTCTCACACTGCTCATTTCCACTAAGACATAAATAACTGATAGTGGCTGAAAACGTTGTGATCCCTCCAGATAATATTTCCATTTTCATAGGGGAGCTCTCTGAAGTGCATGGAAGAAAGATCTAGGGTGGAATTTTCAATATCATTCAATTTAGGACTTAGAAGGTATAGTGTGGTGAAGGGTGTTTGTGGTTGTATCTGATTCTCCAGCTACTCTGAAATAATAATGCTTAGGCATTGCTTTCTCTAGCAGTTCCCAGAGGCTTCTTCCAACTCCTTCTTCTGTAGTTTCTAGTGCCTCAGAATAGGCTTGCAGCAAGAAGAACAGTGTCCATGGATAAACTTGACTATATTGGGGTTTTCCCAAAAGAGAAACGGGTACAGTTCAGGAAGCTTCCCTCAAGCAGATGCAATGACTCTTGTTGATGCACATTTCATTTTCTGATCAGTTTATTTATTTTCAAAATCAGTCAGGTACTTGTACAAGTGAATAATACCAGTGTTGCCATGTATAGGCATTTAATAACGCTGGATAAGGAACAACTAAAACCAGAGGGAGAGGTTTTTTATCACAACTTTCGCTCTCATGCCTTATTCTGCTAATATTTAACTTCTGCTTATTATTTTAGATCTACTCATCTCTACCACACCCACCCAAAACATGTATCCACATGCACACACACATGCACACTCCCATTAGGACTGATGGGCTAAAAACAAGTGAATTTTTTTGCTTTGCTACTATTTTGGCATACATGTCATTAACATTTTCCCAGTTAATCAGTTCTAAGGGAGACTCAATAAGTCTGAAATCCCCTGAGATACTAGACACTCTCTCTAGTCTATTGCCTCTGGTTCACCCAGGCTTTGACAAACTATAACAGAACTCTTGTCAATGTATTTCTGGAAAAGTTTGAATTTTATATGGTAGCATTCAGAAATATATTTGGATTGTGTTGTTGTTTAACTCTTTAATAATATTAGCATTAGTCTTTTACCAGAAATATATTAATGTCTCATTTTTAGATGCAACTGGGCTTTTTGGTCATTTTAACTTTGAATGCAAAACATTCATTGATTAAATGAATAAAGCAGTGAATCCTAGAATAGGCAGACTTGTGTAGGTTTGCATTTGCATGTATCTTTATTGACCCCCCAAAACGTGAAAAATTGATATTATATATTTTCATTCTAAAAACAGATTATAGGTTTTCAAGAACATGTACAAAAAAGATAGAAATTTGTCTGGATATGGTTCCCAGAAAATATGCAGATTAAAAATGGAACAAATGGCTCTACCTAATGGGAAGACAGACCCTTTAAAATCCTATGCCCATTACCAATCATGTCCCATATGAAAAGGTACATTTTATTTCCATCCCCACATTTGGGGAAAAAGTGATGCAATCTGTTTTCTTTAAGAGACTTCTAGACATCCAGGAACAAAATGTTTTTAGAAGGGGCATTTCCATCCAGAAGGTGGGCATCTGGTTACCTTCAGGTATGCATACTTACATTGTTGGCTGGAAAATTAATAGATTGTACTTGTGCATGAGAACACTTCTAATTTCAAATATACATATTTGAGACTCAATATATTTTAACACACTGACTACATTTCAAAGGTAACAGGTAAATTGTATTGAAAACAACATCTGATTGGTATCTTCACTGGGGACAATAGCATATCAGATCGACAGTTGACTGGTAAAGTGAAATGTATTTACTTAATGTGTTTTTTGCCAAGAGTTGAGTAGTATCAGACAGGCCAGAGGTCATATTTGGGAAAGTCATCTAAAGCCAGGAAGAGCCCATAGGCTCAGGCAGGCAAATACTTGAATTCATGATGAGCTGAGAGGGGCAAGGTCAAGCAGCAGAAACTGGGAACTGAAGCTGGGAGCAAAAGGCAGACCTGGGCAGAAAGTTTGGGCAACATGGAATTGGGATCCTAGGCAGTTGGGATGCAGCGGGTGGCAGTGGGGAGGAAGGAGAGCAGAGAAAAAGGCACTTCTGACAGTGACTCAACTAGACACAGCTAATAAACTGTACAGATGCAAGCATGTCAAAAAGGCTCCACCTCCTTATTTGTGGACTGTCGAGGACATTATGTAGGTGATGGGCATTAATTGTAACCCATGCATATGAGCTTCCTGTAACTGGGCTGAAACTATTGATACATTCAGGCCAGAAGAGTGGGTCTGAGTATGCGCTGTTCATTTCCTGGTGGGCGCTGCCTTCTCAGCTTGGCTCTCATTTCCCATTACTGCTTTGCTCTGACTCACTGATGGCCTGCCACATGTCATTAGGCGGCTCAGCTGCTGCTCTCATTTCTCCCAAAGGTATATGGAGGTTTGTGTCTTGGCTTTTACACTTTTTTTTTTTTTTTCCCCGGAGGGCTGGAGGAAGTGGCCTTTTGATAGTTTTGTTTGTTGAGTTGAATACTTGTAGTGTCTTACGGTTTCAATTTTCCTTTCTCATAGGTATTTGATCCTGATGACCTTTATTCAGGGGTCAATTTCTCCAAGGTACTGAGTACTCTTTTAGCTGTCAACAAAGCAACAGAAGGTAAGCCGGGCTTGTGATTTATATGTTCTGGGTGACATTTTTGAACCCATGTGTTTGTGGTTACCCTAGGAGCCAACTCTGGCCAGGATTGTTCTCTTGATGCAAATTTTCCCCTTGCTCCCCCAAATACACCCCAACAAATATCAAATGCTTGAATTTTTCATGGCTTAGGATTTAAAACATACCTATCATAGATGTTATTCTAATGACCTTAATATAATGATAAGAACTAAGAAACTATTCCATTCAAAGCTCTGAATAGCCAACTGAGTATAACAAAACAGAAAAGAAAAAGGAAAGACCAGTTCCCTTTTTCATAGAGTTTACAAAATACAGCCGTCACTTCCCTTTCCCCACTAGAGACATATTTTTCTCATTTTTTTACGTATGCCTTTGTCCATGTAAAGGAATCCCTCAGTAGCCTTGCACCAAAAATGAAATCTTGGGGTCATAGGGAGTGAAAATAATATCTTTTATTTAAATGTTTAACACCTACCACACTAGAGGTATTAAATATAAATGCTAGTAAATGTGAAGAAAATGATGATACACTTAGAATGTAACTTCACTCCTTCCCTGGTATAATATTTTACCAACAGCTGGATAGTAATAATCACACTTAAAATGCTTTGAGCTCTTGCCCTGGATCTAGGCTGTCATAAGAGCCACAGGTGATCTCATTCAATCCTTGAAACAACACTGGGGGTAGGTATTATTATTATTAGGTCCATATTACAGATAAGGAAAGTCAGGCCAACAGTTGCCCAACTAGAAAGTTAGTGGCTGAGTTAGGATTCAGACCCACATCTAAATGACTACAGAGCCCTTATGCCCAAGCACGAGGCTTGCTGCTCAAACTGTTGGAGAGTCAAGAGGCTGTGTGCCCAGCATTGCCAGGTGCTACAAAAAATGTCAAAGCTATGGTCCCTGCCTTTGAGAAAATTACTGTCTATTTAAAGAGACTCAACTTACCCACGTGAAACAATTAGAGGACAAGAGCAGACAATATAATCAAGTGCCAAATAGGTTAGAGCATCTAGGAAGCTATCGAGTAATTATAGTTTTTGTCAAAAGAGCTGTATATAATAGCAATACGTGTAAAAATACTTCTCCAAAGTTGTTCTTTTGCTATTTGGAAAAAAAAATGCTTTTGAGCTATTGCAAGGCGTATAGCTGAAAGTACAGCTAATTCAAGTAACTATATTTAACACACATGACAACTATCCAGTTCTAGTCAGGGAGGATCGTGTAATTCTAACATTATGCCACACAAATTATACGTTCCTTTGCCAAACTCTCCTAGCAAGTTTTACAGTCTCTTCCCTTGCCACAGATATTTATAAAATACAAGGAGGTGAAAGTTAAAACCCACAGCATCAAGGAAATTACTTGGATACTGAGCTTGTCGCCTAGGGAATGTTTGGGCTTTAGACTTTTGCAGTTTATATCTTTTAAAAATAAATGGAGAGGAAAAGAACCCTTATTTAAATTTGTCAAGAAGCCAGCTCCTCTCTTTTGTATACTCTCAACAAACTGAAAACATCCAGCTCAGCTCTGGCCTGGTCGAATTTCACAAGGTTTCAAGGAAGAGAAGACTCTTAAATCTGATTGTTAAAAAAATTATTCTAGTATCAAGATTGCATCTTTCCCAAACACATCTTCTCTTTCACTCTCATTCTGCACCCTGCCCCACACACATCAGGGAGATTTTACATCATATATACCACACATATTGTTATGTGTGAGTAAGAAATGAGCCACTGAGTTATGGGCCAAAAAACAAAGAGAGAAATTTGAAATATTTCAAAGTAATAAGAGCCACAAACAGCTGTTTGGTACCCAATATAGTTCTGCCTTGGATAACAGGACATACTGTTGCAACTGGTTCAGGAGGGAAGAGTTGTAGGGAAATGGTTAAGAGAAAATGTGGTTCTGTCGCTGTTTTTCATTCTACTGGAGCACGATGGCCAGTAAGGTTAAGAACAGGAAGTTGGCCACCAAAAAGGGAAGGGGGATTGAAATACACTTGACATGTTCGTAATGATAACAGTTAGAATTACAGCCAGGATGCCTCTGATAGTATCCCGAGAAAGATAATGTTATGTGGTACATGTTTCTCTGACCTGAGTGGTTCCTTTAACATGCCTTTTCCTCTTTTCACAGATCAGCTATCAGAAAGACCATGTGGACGTTCCTCTTCTCTTAGTGCTGCTAATACTTCTCAGACAAACCCACAGGGAGCAGTTTCTAGCACAGTTTCAGGGCTGCAAAGGCAGTCAAAGACAGTGGTAAGTATAGTCCCCAATTCTCCGTCTGTTTTAAAATCCATAAAATTAGATTGATATCCTAGTTGCATCTCCATATGTGGTGAGACAGCCATCCGGTTTGTTTTGGGCATCACTGAGAAAACTAATTATAAACCGAGCACCAATTCAGGCTGGCCCGAAGGAGCAAATCAAAGGCATGTGGTGGGGCAAAAATCCGGATTGAAGCTCCAGCTCTGTCCCTTACGAGAATTACGCAAGTCGTTTAACTGAGAATGCTATGCAAATGGAAGTCATTATGGCTACTTTCTGATGGCAGTTTGCTGTTAATTTCCCTATCCCTTGTTTTATTAGAACGAAATAGTGCCTGACACATAGTAGGCAATCAATAAATGTTGATTAGTATCCTCATTATTATTGCCATTTTTATTTTTCTCTTTCCATTCCTAATGAGGAAGGCTTGATTTTAAATTTCAGTCTATGATGAGCTTCTATATTGGGATCTCCCAGTTGCCTTTTCACTTGGTCTTATTGGGAGCTTTTATTGGGAGGAAATGCCTCATCTTCTGCTCTTTCGGTGAAACCTTTATTTCCTGTCAAAAGCCACCCACTTGCAGTAAGACATTATGACCTATTACTTCCAAAGCACTTGAGCATGTGGTTCTTAACTTTTTCGGATCACAGATCCCTTTGAAAGGCTGATGAACACTATGGCTCTACACCCCTGGTACCTTCTCAAATTGTATACAAAAGCCCATGTGTATGAACTTATTTAGACAAAAATATGTCGTGCTTATCAGATTCTCTAAGGGGTCTGTGACCCTCAAAAAGGAAGTCCAGTTTATACATGACAGATTAAGAATTCCTGACTTAATATATCCACGTAATAAAACTGCAGTTGTACCCCCTAAATCTATAAAAATAAAAAAATGGAAAAAAGAATTCCTGACTTAGGCAACTATGGGTTATTTGATCTTTGCATATAAATAAGTCTTAGCCAAATTAAGATATCCTTAGTAATTAGGAGATGGGAGGCAGATTTTATGGAGGGTAGGTTAGTACATCTTGGTTACATAATTATGTGGACTGTGTGTTGAGTAGAGGCAGGGTGGAATAGCTTATCCAGGGTGGAATAGCTTATCACTCTGCTTTGTTATCTGGCTTAGTTAAATAGATAATCTTTAGATAATGGGCAGGGGTGTGGAGAGAAAAATGAAAGCTATGACCCACTTCAAAATACACATTCTCACAAATGCCAAAGCTTATGTACTGTTTTGAGGGATTTATTAATCCCTCTGAGACCCATTCATGGATTCCTAAGTTAAAAACTCAGGACTGAGATGGATCTGGGGTTTTGTCTTTGCTTCCTCCACTTTATTTGCCTAAATCCATATCATTCTACCCCTGCCTTATTTAGATGAGTGCTTAATCTGGTGTGGCTTTTGTTTCTATAGGAGATGACGGAAAATGGAAGTCATCAGTTGATAGTAAAAGCAAGATTCAACTTTAAGCAGACTAATGAGGATGAACTATCAGTTTGTAAGGGGGACATCATTTATGTCACTCGAGTTGAAGAAGGAGGCTGGTGGGAAGGCACATTAAATGGGAGAACAGGCTGGTTCCCCAGTAATTATGTCCGTGAAATTAAATCCAGTGGTAAGTGAAGTTTTTAAAACCCTTTTTGATTGTGACTCCTGTACTTTCTTGGTATTCTTACTGAAAATGGTGTAGTTTTAATTGGTTAACAGAAACTGTTTATACTTGTATGTGTATGCCAAAAATAAGAGTAGAACAGAACTGGGAAAAATCTGTGATTAGATATTTTGAAACAAATTGTATTTAGATTACATTAAGGCAGCAGAAAAATAAAAAAAGCAAAGGAATTCAAAGCTCAGACAACTGGTCCACCCTAACTGTATCCCTTTATGTCTACTAATTCTAGCCTATGTAATATAGTACATAGTCCTTCTCACCACTCTAAAACTTACCATGGCAGAATCCAATAATAAGAGAGGCTATGTGCTAACTTCCTTTTTTTAGCCTTAAGCCCTGTAAGCAGACCTGAGACTAAATGCCTCAGACATGAGAGATAATAATGATAGGGCTGCAGGAAGCTGTCTGGCCACTTTGATTCTGAACAAGATTGCCCTTAACTCACTGCATACTGCTAGCTGTTTACCTATTTTTTGTAACAATAGCCAGAGAATGAAATCGAATTGCTCTTCAGTAGTCTTTTCTTCTCTCTCTCTCTTTTTTTTTTTTATTTTTTTTAGACAGGGTCTCACTCTGTTGCCCAGGCAGAGTGCAGTGGCTATCATAGCTCACTGCAGCCTGGACCTCCCGGGCTCAAGTGATCTTCTTGCCTCAGCCTCCCAAGTATTTGGGACTACAGGTGCACGCCTCCACACCCAGCTAATGTTTAAACTTTTTGTAGAGACAGGATCTGCCTATGTTGCCCAGGCTGGTCTTGAACTCCTGGGCTCAAGTGATCTCCTGTGTTGGCCTCCCAAGGTGTTGGGATTACAGGTGTGAGCCACTGTGCCTGGCCACTCTTCAGTAGTTTTCCTTAGAGTTTTTTTGATAATTCACTTGCCCTTTATTGTTTAAGAAGGTAGGCTCTGCTGATATTGCAAAAAACCCAGCAAACCCTTATACATAAAAATATGTCACAATACACATAAAACAGCATTTAGTTATTCACATTATTACATCTCTTTACTTTTCGAAAATATTTACACAAGGGCTCTTTTGAGTGGTTAGCTCCTCAGTGCATTATTTCTTTTGCAGATATCTTATTGCTTTTTCAGTGCCTCAAAATTGATACTATTAATTAATTAATAAAATTATAGGCTCACTGTAAGTAAAATGAAACATTGTGGAAATATACAGTTGACTCTTTTTTTTTTTTGAGACGGAGTCTTGCTCTGTTGCCCAGGCTGGAGTGCAGTGGCGCCATCTCGGCTCACTGCATGCTCCGCCTCCTGGGTTCACGCCTTCCTCCTGCCTCAGCCTCCCCAGCAGCTGGGACTACAGGCGCCCGCCACCATGCCTGGCTAATTTTTTTTGTATTTTTAGTAGATATGGGGTTTCACCATGTTAGCCAGGATGGTCTGGATGTACTGACCTCGTGATCCACCCGCCTTGGCCTCCCAAAGTGCTGGGATTACAGGCGTGAGCCACCGCACCCGGCTACAGTTGACTCTTGAACAACATGGGGATTAAGGGCACTGAGCCCCCATGCAGTTGAAAATCCATGTATAACTCTGAGCTCTTGAGAGCTGAAAATTTCTGATTCATTTTTATATTCTTGAAGGCTGGCACCTGAATGGCATCTCACTAAGGGCTCAATTCATTCAATATGGACCAGGTACTGGATGAGGCACTAAGAATACCAAGAAGCATTCCATCAATTTCATCAAGAGGGAAATATGTGAATATTTGGAGGCAGCTGTCTTTCTCCAGAGTAACTTGATAGGATTTCCCACACTTTCCTTGCCTTCTCTAGAATGATTTCAATACATAAATTTCCTTCTTCAAACATATGGAACTTGAAGACCCTTAAAGGCAGTAGGATCATTAGGGCTTATTAGTTACTTCTAGATCCTAGTGTTCAGAGCATTGCCCTAAAGTTACGACTTTAAGACTGAGAATAAATAAAACACACACACACACAAAAAAAGAAAGAAAACAAAATCCATGTATAACTTTTGACTCCTCCAAAACTTAACTTCTAATAGCCTACTGTTGGTTGGAAACCTTACTGATTATATGTTATATGTATTATATACTGTGTTCTTATAATAAAGTAAGCTAGGGAAAAGAAAATGTTATTAAGAAAATCATAAAGAAGAGAAAATACATTTACTATTACTTAAGTGGAAGTAGATCATCATAAAGGTCTTCATCTTCATTGTCTTCATGTATAGATGGGATGGGCCTGCAAAGTTCGAACCCATGTTGTTCAAGGGTCAGCTGTACAATGTAGATAATGAAAGTTCCTCTTCTCTTTGCACTTTCCCCCTGATAACCAGAGTGAGGAGCTTTTTCCTAAAGTGTTTAAGATAAAATTAATTTTCACACTTTTCTGTGTTCTATATTGGGTTAAAAGGGGTATCCCCTTTAATGGAATATGTTTACTAACAGATTTATAATTATATACCTATATGGAGACTTCTTAGCATTTTTAATTACTGGGAATCAAGAAGGTTCTATTTAGCCCTGGAGTATTTCCACAGGCTTTGCCTGGAATTTCCTTGGTTTTGATGATATTCACAGATGATTTTTACCTCTCACTACATCTTTCTATTGATATGATTTTGTTGACAGGATCCCTAAAAGATTTTCCAGGTTCACTCTAACATTGTTCCCTGATACAGTGTCTTTATCTGCAAAACAAAAAGGAGCAGTAATTTTGTCCAGGAATCCCAAGCGCTGCTGAGGGGACCTGGGAAGTGAACAGCACACCCTCACTTTGACGACTGTCCTTATAATGTCCCTCACTGTGATTCCTTGTAGCAGTCTGGCCACTCCCTTATAGACTGCCCCAGGTTATTTGTCTTGGTCTTAGGGCCCTTCATTTTAAAATTTCTCCTATATTCTCTCTGGTTTAGGACTCAGCTTAGGATTCATGTGGCAAGCTCCAGCTCTGACTTGAGCACTTAGGTAACCCTTAGAAGCATCTAACCCAACTGTCAAGGACAGGTCTGAGTTGCTTGGGTCAGGAAATGAGTGCTAGTCAGGGAAGGCCTGGAGCTAGCAGTGTACGGAAAAACCTCTCTCATTTAGCTTATGGCAGCAGCTTCCTAACTGGCATCTCTGCCCCTGTGTTTGTCACTCCTATAATCCAGTCTAAACTCAGTAGCCAGAGTGATTCTTTCAAAATGTAACTTGGGGCCGGGCACGGTGGCTCATGCCTGTAATCCCAGCACTTTGGGAGGCTGAGGCAGGCGGATCACTTGAGGTTAGGAATTCGCAATCAGCCTGGGCAATGTGGAGAAACCCCATCTCTAATAAAAATACAAAAATTAGCTGGGCATGGTGGCGCATGCCTATAGTCCTAGCTACTTGGGAGGCTAAGGCAGGAGAATAGTTTGAACCGAGGAGGCGGAGGTTGCAGTGAGCTGATATCGTGCCACTGCACTCCAGCCTGGGTGACAAAGCGAGACTCTGTCCCAAAATAATAATAATAATAATGTAACTTGGGTCATGGCTCCCCATCTCAATAAAAGAAAAGGCCAAGGTCATCACAATAGCTTCCAAGGCCCTCCAGGTTCTGGCCTTCCATCGCCCTTCTGGCTTCCTCTCTGATCTCTCTTCCCCTCACTCATTCTACTTTAGCCACACTGGTCTCTTGGCTGCCTGTGCCAGACAGGCTCCTGCCTCACTTGCTGTCCCCCTGTCTGGAACACTCTCCAGCTATCAGCACGGCTGGCTCCCTCACCTCCTTCAGATCCACTCACTTGTCTACTTCACAGGAGGGCCTTTCCTGGTCACCCAGGAGAAAATTTAACCCTATCCCCACTCCCTCTATCCCCCTTCCCCGCCTAAATTTTTTGCTTATTTTTTTCCCCATCTAACATAATACACGTTTACTTATCTATTTCATTTACTGTTTATATTTTACCATTAGAAATGTAAATACTACAAGGGCAGAGACTTCATTCGTTTTGTTTATGCTCAGTAAATATTTGTAAAATGAATGAATATTGCGGCGTAGGTAATTCAATTCTGTTCAGCTTGTTCACTGAGTACCTCCTAGGCACTCAGGGGGTCTATAACAATCTATACCTGATAGACGCCGTCCCCTAGCACCTTACAGTCTAGTAATCAACACAGGTCTGTGCACAACTAACTGTTACAGGCCAGGACACAGTAAGTAACACAAAGGACTGAGTAAGATGCTGTAGGAACAGTGAAGAAACAATTTGATTAACAATAACATAAGGAGTGGGGAAGCACTTGAATTGGGTCTTGAAGGACAGAAGAAGCTTCTGACTGGGAGAAGAAGATTAGGGGGTACTTTTAAGTTCAAGCGTGGAAGTAAGAGTGGATGGTGGGGTGATTTGGGTTGAGAATCAGATGCATGATGATAAGGGATGGGACCTTGAGCTGGAGCTACATTAAGAGGCAGTGTCAATGTCAAGTTTTAAGCAAGGGATAACATGGTCTAGGAAGATCTTTCTGGAGGTAGTGTGGGGGATGGATTTCAGGGAAGTTGTGGGAATAACCAGCAAGGGCGTAGAGAAACTACCAGAGGCTACTGCTAAGGTCCAGGCAATCCAGATAGTGGTATGGATTACTCTGGAGATAGTGGGGAGGAAGAGAAGTGGATGGATGCAGTATATACTGTTGAAATGAAATTTTAAAAACTTGCTGATGATTAGTTTTGAGGATAAGGGAACAGATGAGAACAATACCAAGTCTAGAGATCCAGCTTGATGGTGAGCTCCTTAATGGCATGAAGTGTCACGCATCTAGCCAGCCCACAAAGGTTGATTTCTCTTAATGAGGGTGTCAATCTCTGTCTTGGACACTGGTGTGGTGGAGAAGCATAAGACATGGCTTTTGCCTTCAGGGTGTTCATACTGTAGTGTAAGAAGACATCATTAGAATACAATATGATAAGTTTAGTGATAGAGCTAAATACAGGATGCTATGGAGAGGTGGGAGGAGAAGAGAGGAACATAACTCATCTTGACAGGGAAGTCAAGGGGACTTATTCATCTTTGTATACTGTCTTGTCTTCATATGCCTAACATGGTGCTTTAGACATAGGAAATGTTTGATGTGTGCTGAACTCCATTAATAGAGAAGACAGGAGGAGGCAGAGGTTGTGTGTGCATGTCTCTGTGTGTGTCTGTGTTGGGGGGGTGATTGGTACTGAAGATGATGAACTGTTTTGTACTTGAGTAGAGGTGCACCGAGTCATAGGTCTGAAGATTTCTAGCAAGTAGTTGGCAGTATGGTTATGGAGCATAGGAGAGAGATAAGAGCTGGTGATGAGGCAACTGACAGTATAGGTCAGTGGACGATGAAGTGCAAAATATATAGCAGAGCATCAGTGTTCAGACACAGAGAGTGCATTATGCCTGAAGAGGTTGGTGGAGGCTTCATGGAGGAGATAGGGCTTAAGCTGAACACTGAAAGACAGGTAAGCTGTGAATAGGCCCAGAAGAGAGGCAGGGACAATCTAAATCATAGTGATTGTTCAGGGAAAACAAAACCCACGACGGTTCTGTGGTAGGACTGAGCAGAGTGAGCTTGATGGACAATAGAAGAGACTAGCTTCAGGTAATAAAAATATCTGGCTGGGAAACTAGGTGCTCAATAAATCTTTGTTGACTTGAATTCTTTCCTACCCCAACTCTTGCCACCACCACAAAATAGTAGGTAAGCCAAAACCTATCTAGGATGCTGCCGAGGAATATTTTAAATTAAATGCTATGTTGTGTTATGTTTGGTCTAGAAAATACTTGTCAATTTTTAATTAATTAATCTCTCTCTGTCTTTTTTTTTTTAACACGGGATCTCACTATGTTGCCCAGGCTGGTCTCAAACTCCTGGGCTCTAGTGATCCTCCCGCCCTGGCCTTCCAAAGTGCTGGGATTACAGAGGTGAGCCGCTGTGCCCGGCCTTTATTTCTTTCAATGAACTCCATACTGATGTATAAGCTTAGGAAAAGTTGTCTTTAAGGAGTTTGAAAAAAGTGATGTAGTGAAACTTTTTTTTTTTTTTTTGAGATGGAGTTTCGCTCTTGTTGCCCAGGCTGGAGTGCAATGGCGCGATCTCAGCTCACCACAACCTCTGCTTCCCAGGTTCAAGCGAGTCTCTTGCCTCAGCCTCCCGAGTAGTTGGGATTACAGGCATGTGCCACCACGCCTGGCTAATTTTGTATTTTTAGTAAAGAATGTTGATCAGGCTGGTCTCAAACTCCCGACCTCAGGTGATCCGCCTGCCTCGGCCTCCCAAAGTGCTGGGATTACAGGCGTGAGCCACTGCACCCAGCCAACGTAGAGTTTTAAACCCTGTTGCCATACAACCTTTTAGGCCATTTATAAACTTCAGTCAGGCGTGGAACTAAAAATCTTTAGTGATCTCAGTCTGCTTACTATTGGGTCAAACATATAACACTGTGGCCACTGGAAGAGTCAGTAATTCTGACACATTCATACATGCAGCCTGGAGGGTGGAAGGACATTTAGCCTGATACTACACATTCTTTTGTAATGTCTTAAAAGCAGAACAAAACAAGCCCAAAGCCATACAACTCTCACCCTGCAGATTGCTGTGCCATGGGAGTGCTGTGCATAGTTTTCCTCCCTTGAGCCTGTCATTGACAAGAGCACTTTGTGCTCTGGTAAATTTGCCCTTGGGGAGTGGCGTTTTAAGTTTTGGATTCCACTGTAGCTCTCATCTAGAGATAATTATGACCAAAGCTCTGGGGATAGTTTTTTCCCGCTCTTTGAGAGGAGGCCGATTTCAGAGGTCGTATGGCATAAAGAATCACCCACCTAATACTATAGAAAGTTAAGAAATAGAAGACTTGAGTATGAAACACACACACACACACACACACACACACACACACATCTCTTTTTAACATGAGCTTGTGGCTGAAAGTAGAATAAGTTTTTGTGACCATGATGATAAAAACCTCTTTCCAAGGATGATTGAACCTGGACATTGGTGACATCATGAAGCCATTGCCACCAATTCTGCTTGCCTACCTCTGGATTTTCTATTACATGAGAAAAACCCTATTTTGACCAAAAATATGTTTTTTAAGGATCTTAAAAAATACATGTATTAATAACTTAGTCATTATATAATTTACAGAACATATATTAAGGGACTTTGCTCTTGTATTTCATGAGTCAGATACATTATAAATGAGAAAATTAGCCACTTATACAATTTTCCGTTCTCTTTTAAAAATCAGTGGTAACTTGTAAATTAACTTGTTATTTATACATCAAAGTGATTTCTGCTAGCACAGTGTCAACATAATGGTAATGATATCCTTTTTAAATTTTTGTCTCTGTTCTGTTACCTAGAAAGGTTGAGGGTTTTGTTGGGACTTTGCATTAAAAATTTCCTGGCAAAATTTTTAAGCCAAGAAATTATTGAGGCAAGTGCGATTGAGCAGATATTTTAAACAAATTCTATTTTCTCCCACTGATTCAATTAAGAGGTCATCAAATCCTTCTTCTAAAACTTCTTATTAGCAGTAAATATAGATATCAATTGAGGGGATTAGGTACATGGTTAATTAAATTTGTATTAAGGCAGATTAAGAAATCACTCTTCCTGCTCATTATAAACCAAAGCTAGGATTGAGCTTTATATTTAGACTTCCTGTTTTAATCCCCTGGGTGTATCACATAGATGTTTCCTGTCCAGAGGGACTATTTGTCACTAGATTTCTTTTTGTCCTATCACCACCAACAGGCAATAGTAATCTGTACACCAGCAAAGGAAGAGAAAGAATCAAAAGTTAATTGGAAAGGAGTCTTTGTATCAGGATCAGGAGGATTTCTTATGCCTGTATTTGTGTGACACTCTTGTTTGAGTTATATTATACGAACAATCCATTGGAATTCTTCACTATAGTGACTGATTTTTCCCCCCACTGGTTGGATTACCCAGTCTCCTCATTGCCTTAGAACACCACCTAAAATGTTTACATTTTCATGTTCGTTCTAGTTAGGGCACTTTGAATCCCCCCCACCCGCCTAGGGACTGAACTTGTCTCCTCGGAACCTCCACATATTCATTCCTTCTCTGCATGTTGCTGAGTGTGGGTTTCAGAGAATTCTTCACATGGCGGGAGGAAGAAGTGGTAGGGGTCGGGGTGGGGAGCAAAGGAGGAACAAGAGGCCAGAAATTGTCACTGAGGTCATAGTGCTGGTGTTTTTCTCTTTGCATTCCCTCTTGTAGTGTTTCATGGAGCCAGTCATTTGCAAGGGCTACATTTTTTTAGACTTTCCAAGTTTATCCTTCCAAATCTGTCTCCCTTCTGTTCTTTGTGTTAATTCCCCATCCTAGACCAAGACTGCAGAGAGAACTAGAACTTCAGTGCTATGCTGAATTAATAGTGGTGAGAGCATGCATCCTTGCCTTCTTCCTGATCTTAGGGGGAAAGCATTTAGCATTCAGTCTTCCCCATTATGTAAGATGCTAATTGTAGGTTTTTTGTAGACGCACTTTATTAAGTTGAAGAAATTCTTCTTTATTCTTATTTTTTCCACGAGTTATTTTTTTTCGAATAGGTGTTTAATTTTGTCAAGTGCTTTTTCTGCATCGATTAATATTATCATGTGACTTTTTTCTTTTAAGAGTGTTAAGATCATGGGTTACATTAATGGATTTTAAAATATTTAACCAACCTAGGATGAATCCCATAGTATACAATTCTTTTAAAATATTGCTGAATTCTACTTGCTAATATTTTGTAAATTTTTTTGCATCTATATTCATGAGGGATATTGGTCTGCAGTTTTCTTTTGCACTGCCTTTGTGTGGCTTTGGTGTAGTGTAATAGTGATTTCATAAAATGACTTGGGAAGTGATTTCTTTTATTTTCTATGTGACAATTTATGGAATTAGTATTGATTCTTCCTTAAACAGTCGATAGAATTCTCCAGTGACACCTTATGGGCCTGGAGATTTCCTTTTTCAGAGTTTTAAATTTATAAGTTCAATTTCCTTAATAGTTATAAGGCCATTCAAATGATCTATTTCATGTTGGGTGAGTTGTGGTAGTTTTTGTTTTCTGAGGAATTGGTTCATTTCACACCTAAGTGTCAAATTTATGTGTGTAGAGTTGTTTGTAGTATTCCATTATTATCTTTTTTATATCTCCAGGGTCTGGAGTGATGTCCCCTGTTTCATTTCTGATAGTGCTCACATTTTCCCAGGAAAGCCTTATGAACCACCAGTGGATCCAGGGGGATCCTGAAGTAGCATAAAGCTTCCAGGAACTGGCTATGCTCCACATGTCCTAACTGGGGAGTGACAGAATTGTCCCTCATTGCTACTTTTCTGCCTTATTTTCACTCTACCCAACCTGGCCCCACTGGATAACTCACTGTCACAAGAACAGTTCTGCCTTGAGCATTGCCATTTCTACATCTGTGTTTCTGAAGTCTTCCCTGAAAAGAAAACTCTGTACTGGCTTCCCTGCCTGTTTGAATTCCATCTGCCCTTCAGGGCCAGATCGAGTACCTCCTTCCCAGCAAGGTCTTCTCTAACCATCCCAGATCAAACTCATAGCCCCTCTGAACTCCAGCGGGAACCCCTGCCCATGCCATTGACCAAGCCCTTCAGTAGCTTTATCTCTGGGTATCATATTGGTTAGGAACACAGGCTCTTGTCAAGACATACCTGGGCTTCAATCTTGGCTCTGCCGTTTCCTAGCTGCATGACCTGAGATAACGGACTTCACTTCCTTAAATCTTAGTGGCCTCCTCTGTAAAATGAGAAGATAGTCTGCCTGTCAGGGTTGTTGTAAATATCAAATAATATGTCTTAAAAGCTATTAAGTATGAAATAAATATTAGGGATATTCCAATACAGTAATAATTAAAAATCAAGGTTAAATGGGAAAATATTTATAAAATAATATTGTAGTAGAAGAATTATAAAACTACAGGTAAGGTTAGAAAGATCCAAGAGTGTGTGCATATGTGTGTTCACAAACATACATAAAACAATGGGAAGACACACTTCAAAAACAGTCTAAATGATGATGGTTAGCTCTAGGTGATGGGCTAATTGCTGGGTTTTATTTTCTGTTTTATATTTTAAATTTTTTGGGGTGGGATTGCAATAGATTTATAACTTGAAAATATTATTTAAGCCAAGCGCGGTGGCTCACGCTTGTAATCCCAGCACTTTGGGAGGCCGAGGCGGGCGGATCACGAGGTCAGGAGATCGAGACCATGATGAAACCCCGTCCCTACTAAAAATACAAAAAATTAACCAGGTGTGGTGGCGGGCGCCTGTAGTCCCAGCTACTCGGAGAGGCTGAGGCAGGAGAATGGCGTGAACCCGGGAGGCGGAGCTTGCAGTGAGCCGAGATTGCGCCACTGCACTCCAGCCTGGGCGACAGAGCAAGACTTTGTCTCAAAAAAAAAAAAAAAAAAAGAAAATATTATTTAAAAAAAAATCAAGATCTGATGATATGTTATTATTTGGTTATTTATACTGCGCTATACTTTAGAAAGGGTTTAAAACAGCATACAGTATAGTAAGTTAAAATTAAAATATAAACCAAAGTGAAGCAGAGGAGAAAATGCAGGTAGGAAAGATGTTATGTTGTGACACTGCTAAAAATTTGTTATGACTGTCTCATATTTTAATTTTATTTTTTTTTAAAAGAAAGAATGTCCTAGGATTTCCTTTAGTCATAAGCTTAATAAGTAAGATTAATTTAGGTAAAAGAAGGGCAGCATTTTACAACGCAATGGAATAATATTAAAATTATACTTAAAAGAGAATAATTTCCTGCTAGTTTTCATTGAGTTAAACCTTCTGATCATTTTGTTGTTGGCATAGTAGACAGACCCAAGAAAAGCATGCTTGCCATTACTTATATTTTATTATACTTGTATAGTAAATTGCAGATTATAAGTACAGATGCTTCTTGGCTTACGATGGGGTTACATACTGATAAACCCATCATAAGTAGAAAGTATCATAAATCAAGAATACATTTAATACACCTAACCTACTGAACATCATAGCTTAGCCTAGCCTACCTTAAATGTGCTCAGAAAACTTACAGTAGCCTACAGTTGGGCAAAATTATCTAACACAAAGCCTATTTTATAATAAAGTATTTATTAGGTCATGTACACAGTAGTTTGCCAAGGCAGGAAAATGTCAAAATAAAGTATGATTTCTACTGAATGTGTATCACTATTGCACCATAGTTAAATTGAAAAATCGTAAATTGAACCATCATATGTTGGTGACTATCTGTATACATTTGGCTAGTATTGGTTTTGCATATCTGTTTTGAATAAGTTGAATGGAGAGGGCAGACAAACCCCAACTGGGAGCAAAGTTCTTGCCCTGGCCCTGCTATTTCTTAGTTAGGTCTTAACTCCTTGGCTTATTCCTCCTTTGGAAATTGAGGGGTCTAGACAAGAAGATCTAACATTGACCATCTATAGTTTAGCACAGCTGTAGTTTCATTTGTTTAGGAATGTACATTTCCATTGATCCTTCCACTGGGAATCTTTATAGTATGTTAGTTGACCCGTGTTGTAAAATGTTCATCATAGCCTTCTGTGATATTAACATAATTTAAATGTCTTTTTCACAGAGAGACCTCTCTCCCCAAAAGCCGTCAAAGGATTTGAAACTGCTCCACTTACCAAGAATTATTATACTGTGGTAAGTGTTCAGATGATGAATAAAAATTTTCTTGACTCTATATGGAACTTTTTCAGTTGTCAAACCATTGATGTGTTGAGGTGACACAAAGGAAAGACTGAATAAAGTTGCATGCATGAGTCTAATGCCATTCACATTACAGTGGAGCTCTTTTACTTATATGCTTCTTATAGATGTCTAGAAGTCTTACATCTACTGTGCTGAAAAATTCAAAGGTAGCACGGATTCACAGCAAGCCCTATTAAACAGCATGAAATAGAAATTGGCTAATATGTAAGAATTGTGATGAAATTCAGCAGTTAGACATACCCTTACCAGACATTTAGAAGGTGAATTTCCAAGTTCCTGTAATGCAATAAATTTTAAGTGGTTGCATTTTGTAATTTTACTTTAGAATCAATGACTTCATTATTATATCGTCTGGAATATTATCATCCTTTAAAGAGAGCCCAAAAGGAAAACTGCCCTTTGGCACAGTGGGAGGAATGACATGGCTCTGACTTAAACACAGATATGTCAAAATATGTTAGCTATAAATAGGGTATGTGCAATACTCAAAATAAATTCCTGTTTGAAAAAGAAATCGCATCATTCTCCTTCATCTACTCTCTGCTTTCTCTTCATGTCTCCTTTCCAGACTTGGCCTAGTCACTAATTAAAAGGTCAAGTCATGATTAACCTCTAAGTTTCCCTGTCTGGTAGCCTTGTCATTCCCCCGGCCCCACCTCACCACCTCAGCTGAAATACCGTTTCACTTTTTACCCAGTGTTCTATGTGCGTTTGTCTTGCGTACTCATCTCCCTTTGTGCATGGATAGAGTTTTTAAACATCTCTATACAGGTATGTGAGTATCACTTGGTTTCAAAAAGTTGAATTTCACTCTTCAGTGAATTTGCTCTATAGTGATGACATGAGCAATAGAGAATATGAAAAATGAAGAAGGAACTCTCTAGGTAACATGGACAATAAATAATCACAGGGGACTATTTTGTTAATATCTTTTATCTTACATTTCCAAGGCTAAAATGTATTACCCAGCATAGGTAGGTTCCCTTCTCCCTTACTTCCTGACCAATTCTTTTAGCTTTTAGATAACCCCTAATGATTTAATTTTTAAAGAAAGGTTGTAGTGGAATGATGGATGAAAATATTACCATAGCTTCTTCTCCCTGTGGGTCTGGAGCATATCATCACTCTGCTTTGGATCTCTCTCTGCCTCTGCTGGTTCTACCAACTTAAAATGTGGTTGGGATTATCCAAGGCAGAGTATACTCTGTGATTCTCATGGAATTTATATCAATCCTATATATATAATGGTCGAAGTCTGGACATGCTGCAGTTTATATAACCCACCTCCTGTTGGAAGACGTGTGTTGTTTCTAGTTCCTTGCTGTAATAGACAATTCTGCATTGAATAGCTTATATATATCACTTTGCCAAAGCATATAAAGATCTGTATGGTGAAAGTTAAGTGCTTAGGTCAAAGGACATATATGTTTAACAGTTTTTTTTGGTAGATATTATCCCAAACCTCAGACCTAATAAAGAAAACAAATGTCTTGGGGGAACTCATGACAGCCTGTGAAGAACCTGTGGAACTTCGATGTGAATATTGCTTAATTATTGACCAGCTGGATATATTGTAACTAGATGTGGATGTGAAGAGATTTTGGTTGGTTGATTTTTTTAAATCCACATTTCTTTGGCTTTGAATAGTTAGGCAAATTTTTAGTGTCAAATAATTCAAAATACGTTTTGAGTGTTCTGATTGTCCTCCTAATCTGTGTTGAATAAAAAAAATCTATTTCATCCACAGGATTTGTAGACTTGTAAAATCAATTTCACTCACATGAAAAGTGCCCTCATCTGATGGTATATTAAATCTTCTTCCCTCTAAGAGTCATTAATTGTAGATATTTTCTGTTGCTAAATCTATAAGAATACTAATGACTGATTTTTACTTCATTAAAAAAAGAAATAACTTTTTCTCTTATATAACTAGTTATATAAATAACTGTTTTTTAAATGTCAGACAATACAGAAATAATGTAAAAAAGAAAATAAATACCACATGTAATCCCACCACTTAGAAATAATCACTATTAACATGTTAGTGAATGTCATGCCAAATTTTCTTTAAGGTAGGTGTATGTGTATACATATATATGCATATATATGTATATATAGCCTGTAATATTTGTGTATATAAATTTTTAAATAAAACAGGAAATTATGTATTCTTTTTCATAAAGATTTTTCTTTTTTTTTTTTTCTTTTTTTTTTTTTTGACACGAGTCTCACTCTGTCGCCCTGGCTGGAGTGCAGGGGCACGATCTCGGCTCACTGCAACCTCCGCCTCCTGGGTTCAAGCAATTCTTCTGCCTCAGCCTCCCGAGTAGCTGCAACTACAGGCGAGCACCACCACGCCCAGCTAATTTTTGTATTTTTAGTAGAGACGGGGTTTCACTATATTGGCCAGGCTGGTCTCGAACTCCTGACCTCGTGATCTGCCCGCCTTGGCCTCTGAAAGTGCTGGGATTACAGGTGTGAGCCACTGCCCCTGGTCCATAAAGATTTTTCTATCCCTATACCCCAATAATACTTGTCTCTGACTAGACCTATTCTTTTTTTTTTTGAGATGGAGTCTCACTCTGTTGCCCAGGCTGGAGTGCAGTGGCATGATCTTGACTCACTGCAACCTCTGCCTCCCAGGTTCAAGCGATTCTCCTGCCTCATCTTCCCGAGTAGCTGGGATTACAGGCATGCACCACAATTCCCGGCTAATTTTTGTATTTTCAGTAGAGACGGGGTTTCACCATGTTGGCCAGGCTGGTCTCGAACTCCTGAGCTGAGGTGGTCCTCCCGCCTTGGTTTCTCAAAGTGCTGGGATTACAAGTGTGAGCCACTGCACCCAGCCAGACCTGTTCTTATGCTCTTCCATTTAATGAGTCTTTGCCAGCCCAGGGCTCCCTGTATTTTGGTCCTGTGTATTAGTCAGGTTTCCCAGAGAAACAGAACCAATGAGGGGAGACAGAGAGAGAGAGAATGAATAAGGAATTGGCACATGTGACTATGGAGGCTGAGAAATTCCACACTCTACTGTCTCAAAGCTGGAGACCCAGGAAAGCTGGTGGTGTAATTCCATACAAGTCCAAAGGCCTGGGAACCAGAGAGCTGATAGTGTAAGTTTCACTCTGAGGTCAGGAGAAGATCAATTTTCTAGCTCAAATAGGCAGACAGAGAAAGCAAATTCTCCCTTCTTCTACCTTTTTGTTCTATTCAGGTCCTTAGCAGATTGGATGAAGCCCACTCACAATAGGCAGGCAATATGCTCTACTCCATCTACCAATTTGAATGCTAATCTCATCTGGAAAACCCTTACAGACACATGCAGAAATAATGTTTAGCTAAATATCTGGGCACCCTGTCTATCCTGCCCAAGTTTACAGGATGTGATGATTAATTTTATGTGCCAACTTGGGTCGACACATAAAATTAATCATCACATCCTGTAAACTTGGGCAGGATAGAGACCTCTGGGAATTTGCAAATCTGCAGACATATTCTCCTCTTTTTCAAGTTTCTAAGGGATTATCTGCTGATTTCAGCCCCATTTAGGCCTTGATGCAATTCTGGCGTCATGTCAATTTTGAAATGTTACGTAGTTGCCCAGTGTGACCAAAGTGGCTGTCGGCACCCAGCTCAGACCCGCACCTGCCACTAGGCATGTTTAATGTGGGTAACTGAGACTTGGCCACTCCTGGCTTGTTGTTTTGAATAGGAACTTAGCATCCTTGAGGGACATGGCAGTGCAGAGAAAGCTTTTGCTGTCCCTGACCTTGGTTCCTTAATTGTCCTCAATTATTGCTGCCATATGTTAAACTTCTCTCACTATTAATTATTTTTCTAATAATCTTCTGCCCATTGTCTTTCTTTGCTTATTGTAACTTAATGTTATATGCCAGGAAGATTTAAAAAGTAAAAATCAGAAAAAGGAATTGATACAGCTTGGTTGTCAGGCTTTATTTGTATGCAGCACTTAGGTCTTGGTACCCATGGTCTCATTGGGAGGGCAGGTCAAACATGATAGTGTAAGCCACACGGTAGAGAATGATGTAAGTTTGTAAGGTGTTGTAAGATGGGTTTTTCAAAATGCGGTTGGGATCCTTTGTCTCGGAGGCACCTGGGGAGCTTGTTAAAACTACAGACATATGGGTGTGGTGGCTCACGCCTGTAATCCCAGCACCTTCGGAGGCCAAGGTGGGTGGATCACTTGAGGTCAGGAGTTCGAGACCAGCCTGGCCAACATGGCGATACCCCATCTTTACTAAAAATACAAAAATTAGCTGGGCATTGTGGCCCGGGCCTGTAATCCCCAGCTACTTGGGAGACTGAGGCAGGAGAATTGCTTGAACCTGGGAGGCGGAGGTTGCAGTGAGCCGAGATTGCACCATTGCACTCCAGCCTGGGTGACAAGGTGAGACTCTGTCTCAAAAAAGAAAGAAAGAGAGAGAGAGAGAGGGAGGGAGGGAGAGAGAGAGAGAGAAAGAGAGAAGGAGAGAAAGAGAGAAAGAGAGAAAGAAAGAGAAAGGAAAGAAAGAAAGGAAAGAGAAAGAAGAAAGAAAGAAAGAAAAGAAAAGAAAAAGAAAGAAAGAAAGAAAGAAAGAAAGAAAGAAAGAAAGAAAGAAAAGAAAGAAAGAAAGAGAAAGAAAGAGGCCGGGCGTGGTGGCTCACGCTTGTAATCCCAGCACTTTGGGAGGCCGAGGTGGGTGGATCACGAGGTCAGGAGATCGAGACCATGATGAAACCCCGTCTCTACTAAAAATACAAAAAATAAGCCAGGCGTGGTGTCGGGCGCCTGTAGTCCCAGGTACTCAGAGAGGCTGAGGCAGGAGGATGGCGTGAACCCCGGGGGGCGGAGCTTGCAGTGAGCCGAGATTGCGCCACTGCATTGCAGCCTGGGCGACAGAGCGAGACTCCGTCTCTAAATAAATAAATAAATAAATAAATAAATAAATAAAAAGAAAGAAAGAAAGAAAGACAGACAGGCAGACATCTGGGCCACACACCTGACTTGCCACATCAAATTCTCTGGCTGTTGATTCCAGGAAATAGCATTTTAAACAACTCCTCCCAC
The DNA here is from genome assembly GCF_006542625.1 of Nomascus leucogenys. Taxonomy (NCBI): domain Eukaryota; kingdom Metazoa; phylum Chordata; class Mammalia; order Primates; family Hylobatidae; genus Nomascus; species Nomascus leucogenys. Next base: position 122,299,627 of record NC_044406.1, on the reverse strand, counting down.
TCCTTCCTTAACCACTTCCCCTTAACACACAGGTGGCTCTGATGCTCACTTCACCTAAAATATGAGAACCAATCAAGGAAAAGGTTGAATGGAGGATGTAGGATTCAAGGCAAATCTTGGAGGAAGGTCAGAAGTTAGACAAGCAGAGAAGAGCTGAAAGCTTATTCAGACAGGAGGAGCTATATGAGCAAATTCTCCCAGGCAAGAATGTGCCTGTCTGTAATTAGTCCCTGCAGGTCAGAGAGTGGACTGCACTCTCTTCTTCTCCCATCCACATATCCCTTGTAAGATGAAATTCTTTATTCACTGCAACTATTGCAGCACACTTAATAAAGCTGGCCTTTGTGCTGTCAGAAATAGGCCAGACTCACAGTAATCCTAATATTCAACTCTGGGGATGAGCATCTGTGTGCAGAGTGAAAGATGATATTTCCCCACATCCAAGTAGGAAAATATAATCACTAAGGACCAATATCATTTATTTTGTTCTTGCTTTCTTCTACTTTATGTAACATATGGTAGATGCCTAAAGGGCATGTTTTATAGAACCTGCCTGCAGTAGAAAATATGGGAGGAAGGCTGTGGCATGTTACATTACAAAAATCCTAGGAAGCCTCGGGTAACCTTTGCTGTAGCTTCCCGCCTTCTGCTCACCCTCATTTTCTCTCTCACCCATCTATCTACCCTCTCGCTCCCACCCTGGATTTTTCTACCTTTCTAGTGCTCACCCACCTTTTTAATTCTACTAGCCTAAACTACCTTACACATCTATCCATTGATTCTCTTTTCCATATCCGCTCTTATTTCTTTCTTACCCTCTTCCTATCTTACTCCTCTATACCACTCTTCCATGTGAGGGCTGGAGGTGGAGGAAGTGACAGGATCCTGTGGAGTTCATGAAGCTATCTGTGGATAATGGGGAATAGTGCTGCTTGTTTTGTGAAAGCCAAGGACCTGGGCATGCAGAATCAATCACTGCAGGCAGTTCTACTGGCATAGAAATCAAATATGACATAAATATTATAATATATTGCCCTTTTTGTTTTCAAAGAACTTTACCAACATTAGCTCATTTTCATAGGCACCATAATTATCTCAGAATTCCTATAATGTAATATTTTTGCTTTGATTTAAGGTTTCCTGAGACCATTATAGTCTCCTTTATCATTGGAGATATCTCTATTTTCAGCCATTGTTTATGCATTTTTCTTAAAATAATTTCTTTATACTTTTATGACTCCTTCCTTTTGGAAAACATAGTTATACAAATGAACTCACTCTAAAGCCTCTCCAGGAAATGTAGGAAATGTGTTTTACTGGAAAATCAATAGCCCAGGATGGTGGTAGCAAAAGCCTCCACCTTTTTTTCCCTATGTTTTCTCACTGTCTATTTTATTCTGAATTCAGGCAAAGGTTGGTTGAGCAAAAGGATGCCCAGTTGTCCTTGTGAAGACAGAGTCAGGGAGGCACAGGCAGTGTCTGGACAGAGTCTATTTTAGTGAGTTTGAATGGATTTCATCAGATCAAATTGTACTGCTCTGAAGTTGCTTGGCCTGCCAAACTCCTTGCCTTCTGAGTCACCACTGAGGCCTTCTGTTTGGGAGCACATAGCCTTCTCTGTCTGCTTCCCTTCTTATCCTTTTACATTAGATGCCCTGTGGCCTGAAAAATAAAGAACCAGTCTCAGAAGTTCATCAGTTGATCTTCTGAGATTGAAGAAAGCAATAAAGCTCCGAGTGACTTTGGGAAGGAATCCCAAATATCCACCCTGATGAACATTCCTGCTCATCCAACCACAGCAAGAGAAGTTCTATTTAGTATATTACTACTCACATGTTTTTTTTTGGGGGGGGAGGGGGGCATAATTCGATAAAAAGACTTATTAACCACTTTTGTCATTTTAATTTTGTAAAGTCCATTCTGCCACTCTCAAAACTTGCAGTCCTAGGAGTTTAATGTATATTTCCATTTAGCTCTCCAGAACTCACTCCAAGGCAGCAGGAAGTGTCTGCGTGCCTCCCTCCCATGGGAAGTAACTGCCCTATGCCAGTGGTTCCAGCAGAGATGGGTACCCTAGAAAGTGTGTTGTCTCACCTAGCAAGTAAACCCATTGGAGCAGGACACTTGGCATCCTTCTTGAAGAATCTTAGCAATTTCAGGTACAAGAGCCCCAGATGGTAGCATTTTAAAGGGAGTTGAAATATTAAGGCTATTTCAATGGCGGAGAAGCAGAGTGAATTATATCAACCACGGAATTAAAGTACTGTTTGTTTTAAAAATCACATTTTATGATGAAAATAATATCTATGATTTTTCTAATTTAAAAATTCCCTTCAAGCAATGACTGTTTGCTGTTGTTTTTATTTCAACAGATATTATAATTCAGGGACTATGACAGTTATAGACAACAGTGCTTTAAGGGAGGGTGACAGCTGGGCATGGTTGCTCATGCCTGTAATCCCAGAACTTTGGGAGGCAGAGGCAGGAGGATAGTTTGAGCCCAGGAATTCAAGGCCAGCCTGGGCAACATAGTGAGACTCTGTCTCAACAAAAAATAAAAAATTAGCTGGGCATGGTGGCATGTGCTTGCAGGCCGAGCTACTTGGGAGGCTGAGGCAGGAGGATCATTTGAGTCTGGGAGGCCAATGCTGCAGTGAGCCAAGATAGCACCACTGCACTCCTGCTTGGGTGACACAGCAAAACTCTGTCTCAAAAACAATCAAACAAACACACAACAAAAAATAAATGAATAATTAAAAAAATTTAAAAAATGTTAGAAAGGAAGGGCGAGGATGTGAGATGGCTTGTTACCAGACATGGTCTTTTTAGAAAAGTGTGAACAGGCCAGGCATGGTGGCTCACACCTGTAATTCCAGCACTTTGGGAGGCCAAGGTGGGCGGATCACGAGGTCAGGAGTTCGAGACCAGCCTGGCCAATATGGTGAAACTTGCTTCTACTAAAAATACAAAAATTAGCTGGGCATGGTAGCATGCGCCTGTAGTTCCAGCTACTCAGGAGGCTGAGGCAGAAGAATCACTGGCACCCAGGAGGCAGAGGTTGCATTGAGCCGAGATTGTGCCACTGTACTCCAGTTTGGGCGACAGAGTGAGACTCCGTCTAAAAAAAAAAAAAAAACAAAAGAGAAAAGAGAAGTGTGAACAAAAACATTGGAAGATTTAATTCCCTCCCGAATATAAAAGGGCCCTATCCTTTTTGAATCCGAACACCAATACTATAGATAACCAAGTAAATATTTAATTGTTATTTTTATAGTTTTTGAGACACACCCTCCCTCTGTCGCCCAGCTGAAGTGCAGCGGCGCGATTTGATTTGGGCTCACTGCAACCTCCACCTCCCAGGTGAAAGCAATCTTCCTGCCTCAGCCTTCCAAGTAGCTGGGATTACAGGCATGTGCCACCATACCCAGCTAATTTTTGTATTTTTAGTAGAGATGGGGGTTTCACCATGTTGGCCAGGCTGGTCTCAAACTCCTGGCCTCAAGTGATCTGCCTGCCTCGGCCTCCCAAAGTGCTGTAATTATAGGCATGAGCCACTCCCCCTGGCCCAAATAAATATTTTAAATAAAGCAATGTGCATATGAGCCTCACCTCCTCCTTTTTACTTAATAAAATATAGTACTGTTGAATTCTAGTGCATTTCTCTCCATTTCTATGAATTAAAAAAAAATGAGTATCAATGCTGAGTATAAGTGATTACTTGAGGAACTGCAGTGAACAACAACACAGATGAACAAAGAGTTATCATGATGAACAAGCTTGAGTACTGAGGGCCATGACCCTGCATAAGGACTTGGAGTCAGAGAAAAAACAGAAGAGTTTTTATTTACAGGTGAGAAATTTGTGCTTTGTTTTAAATAATAGCTTTATTGAGGTACAATTCACATAGCATAAAATTCACCATTTTAAAGTGTGCAATTCACTGTTATTAGTGTATTCACAGAGTTGCACAATGATCGCCACTATCTCATCTAATTTCATAACATTGTTATCACCCCACCAAAAAACCTTCTATCCATTAGCAGTCACTTCCCATTTCCCATTCCCTCCAGCCCTTGGCAACCACTAATCTACTTTCTGTCTGTATGGATTTTGCCTATTCTGGAAGTTTTACATACATGGAATTCTATAATGTGTGATATTTTGTGTTTGGTTTCTTTCGCTTAGCATAATATTTTCAAGGTTCATCCATGTTGCAGAATGTATCAGTACTTCTTTTTATAGCTAAGTAATATTCCATTGTATGTTTAGACCAGCTTTTATTTATCCATTTATCAGTTGATGGACCTTGGGTTGCTGCCACTTTTTGGTTATTATTAAAAATGCTGCTGTGAACATTCATGTGCAAATTTTTGTGTAGACATATGTTTTCACTTCTTTAGGAGTAGAATTGCTGGGTCACATGGTAATTCTATGTTTGACTTTCTGAGGAATGGCCAAACTGTTTATCACAGTAGCAGTACCATTTTACATTCTTACCAGCAATTGTAAGAGTTTCCGTTTCTCTACATCCTCACCAACACTTGTTATTGTCTGTTTTTTTCTTTGTAATATAACCACCCTATTGAGTATCAAGTAGTATCTAATTGTAGTTTTGATTAGCATTTTCCTAATAGTTAATGATGTTGGGTATGCTTTTTGGCCATTTGTATATATTCTTTGGAGAAATTTCTATTCAAATTCTTTGCCAACTTTAATTGATTATTTTTGTTGTTGAGTTGTAATAGTTCTATATATATTGTGGATACTAGACTCTTATCAGATATATGATTTGCAAATATTTCTTCCATTCTATGAGCTGTCTTTTCACTTTCTTGATAATGTCATTTCACACACAGAAGTTTTTAATTTTGATGAATTCCAATTTACTTATTTTTGTTTTGTTATGCTTTTTGTGTCACCCAAGAATCCATTGGGAAATTGAAAGTCATGAAGATTTTGTCCTCTGTTTACTTTAAGACTTTTGTAGATTTAACTCTGAAATCCATTTTGAGTTAATTTTTGTATATAGTATGAGGTAGGGGTGTAAATTCTTTGTTTTGCATGTGAATATCCAGTTTTCTCAGCACCATTTGTTGAAAAAAAAATGTTCTCTCCCCACTGAATGGTCTTTTTTTAAATCGACAGATAAAATTATATGTATTAATTGTGTACAACATGATGTTCTGTCATGTTTAGTCATTGTGGAATGACGAAAGCTAGCTGATTAACACACATATTACCTCACATAGTTATCATTTTTGTGGTGAGAACAATTAACATTCACTCTCTAGGCATTTTTTAAGAGTACAATATATTGTTATTTACTATAGTCACAATGTTGCACAAGAGCTCTCTTGAACTTATTCCTCCTAACAGATGTTTCATATCCTTTGATCAATATCATCCCAACCAGCTCCCCCAACTGCCCCAGCCCCTTGTAACCACCATTCTATTATCTAGTTCTATGAGATCAACTTTTTAAGATTACACATATGATGAGATCATGTGGTATTTTTCTTACTATGCCTGACTTATTTCACTTAACATAATGTCTTCTAGGTTCATCCATGTTGTTGCAAATGGCAGGTTTGTCATCTTTTTAATGACTGAGTAGTATTCCATTGTGTTTTGTTTTGTTTTGAGACAGGGTCTTGCTCTGTCACTCAGACTGGAGTGCAGTGGTGTGATCCCGGCTCACTGCAACCTCTGCCCCCTGGACTCAAGCAATCCTTCCACTTCAGCCTCCCAAGTAGCTGGGGCTACAGGGCTGCACCACCACACCTGGCTAGTTTTTTAGTTTTTTGTAGAGACAGGGTCTCACCATGTTGCCGAGGCTGGTCTCAAACTCTTGAGCTCAAGCAATCTGCTCTCCCCAGCCTCCCAAAGTGCTGAGATTATAGGCATGAGCCACCATGCCCAGCCTCCATTGTGTTTTTATACCACATTTTCTCTGTCCGTGCATCCACTGATTTCATATTTTGGCTATCATGAATAATGCTGAAATGAACATGGAAGTGCATATATCTCTTCAACATACTGGCTTTGTATTTGAATCTGTTTGTCAATATCCACAAAATAACTTACTGAGATTTTGATTGGAATTGTGTTGAATCTATAGATCAAGTTGGAAATAACTGACATCTTGATAATATTGAGTCTTTCTACCCATGAATATAGGATATCTCCCCATTTATTTAGCTCTTTGATTTCTTTTACCAGAGTTTTGTAGTTTTCTTTGTATAGATCTTGTACATATTTTCTTAGATTTATACCTAAGTGTTGCATTTTTAGAGGTGCTAATCTAAATGATATTATGTTTTTTTGTTTCAGATTTTAATTGTTTATTGCTGATATAAAGGAAAATGATTGACATTTGTGTATTGACTTTGCATCTTGCAACCATGTTATAATCACTCATTAGCTCCAGAAATTTTTTTGATTTATTCAGATTTTCTACATATACAATCATGTTATCTGCAAATAAAGACAGTTTTATTTCTTCCTTTCCAATGTGTATACCTTTTATTTTTTTCTTATTGCATTAGCTAGGATGTTCAATATGATGTTGAAAAGGAGTGGTGTGAGGGAACACTCTTGTTTTGTTCCTAATCTTAGTAGGAAAGCATCTGGCTTCTTACCATTAAGTATGATGTTAGATGTCGGGGTTTTTTGTTTGTTTTTTTTTTGTTTTTTTGTTTTTTTTTTTTCGTAGCTGTTCTTTATCAAGTTGAGAAACTATTCCTAGTTTTCTGAGAATTTAAAAAAAAAATCATGAGCAGGTGTTGTATATTGTCAAATGCCTTTTCTGAATCTGTTGATATGATCATGTGATTTTCCTTCTCTAGCCTGTTGATGTGATAGATTACATTAGTGATTTTTTGGAATGTTGAACTAGCCTTGCATACTTTGTTAAATCACACTTGGCTGTGTTGTAGCATTATTTTTATCTATTGCTGAATTTCATTTGCTAATATTTTGTTGATGATTTTAGTAACTATGTTCATTAGAGATATTGGTTTGTAGTTTTCTTGTAATGTCTTTGGTTGGGGTATTGGGATAATTCTGGCTTCATAAAATGAGTTAGGAAGTATATATTCTCTCTGCTTCTATGTTTTGGAAGAGATTGTAAAGAATTGATATAATTTCTTCCTTAAATGTTTAGTAGAATTTACCAGTGAACCTATCTGGGCTTAATGCTTTCTGTTTTGGAAGGATGTTAATTACCAATTCATTTTCTTTACTAGATGTAGGCCTATTCAGATTATCTATTTCTTCTCTTTTGAGTGTTGGCAGATTGTATCTTTAAAAAACTGGTCCATTTAATTTAGGTTATCAAATTTGTAGGCAGAGTTATTAATAATATTCCTTTAACATTATTTTAATGTCCATGGGATCTCTAGTGATATCCTGCCATTTCATATCTGATACTAACAGTTTGTATCTTCTCTCTTTTTTTCAATGAAGTTCATCAATTTTATTGATCTTTTCAAAGAGCCAGCTTTTGGTTTTATTGATTTCCTCTACTGATTTTCTGTTTTCAGTCTCATTGATTTCTGCCCTAATTTTTATTATTTCTTTTCTTCTGTGTGCTTTAGATTTAGTTTGCTCTTCTTTTTGTAGTTTCCTAAGGTGGAAGCTTAGATTATTTATTTTAGATCTTTCTTCTTTTCTAATATATGCATTCAGTGCTATAAATTTCCCTACAAGCACTGCTTTCACTGCATTCCACACATTTTAATAAGTTATACTTTCATTTCCATTTAGTTCAAAATATTTTAAAATTTTTCTTGAAATATCTTTTTAGAAAATAAATGTGTTATTTTGAGATGTGTTGTTTAATCTCCAAGTATTTTTCTGTTATTGATTTCTAGTTTGATTACATTGTCGTCTGAGATCATAGATTGCATGATTTCTATTCTTTTAAATTTGCTAAGGTGGGTTTTATGGATCATAATGTGGTCTGTCTTGAGGAATGTTTCATGTAGGCTTGAGGAGAATATGTAATCTGCTGTTGTTGGATGAAGTAGTCTATAGATGCCAACTATATCCGGTTGCTTGATGGTACTATTGAGTTCTAATATGTCCTTACTGATTTTCTGCTTGCTGGATCTCTCCATTTCTGATAGAGGGGTATTGAAGTCTCAACTACAATAGATTTATCTATTTCTACTTGAAGTTCTAGCGGTTTTTGCCTCACATTTTTTTTTTTTTTTTTTTTTTTTTTTTTTTTTTTTACCAAGTATTAAATCACAGGAGGAATTTACTCCAAGAATGCCAATCAACATACTGGACAATGTCTTTAACTATAGTTTACAACAACAGTTTAAAACTATGATGGCCTTTCATATAGCTACTTCTAATGTCAGTTCTCACTGAAAGGCATAATATTAAAATATAACTCAGCCAAAGAAAATGTTTCTTTTGTTCATTTCTTTTGTTCCTTTGTTCATTTCTTGGAATAGCAATTAGCAAGTAACAATGTGTGTAAAATGCCTAAAAAATACACAATGCCATTGTCAAATATGTTTGAAAAACACAATATCATATTGGCCCTGCTTAGAGATTCAAAATATATTTATCATACTAAAAGTTCTAAAAAGCTATGCATAAAGAAATTCGTATAAATTATTTAACAGTTTTCCATAATTGTTATTGTCATTCTGTGGGAAGTTAGATATATCAATATACTTTCAGATTTATCAATATACTTTATTCACCTGGTTTTTGAATGAGGGCCGGTTAAGTAAGCAAATTTATTGTCATTTGCACTGACAAGGAACTAGAGTGTTAATTTTTTTTATTATTGATTGAAGGGAGAACGCTTCCACTGCAATTTTGATGGAAGAGTTTTCATTTGATTATAAAAGTTGTGCCTGATTATAAAAGTTGCAATGTAGTTTGATTCTGTTTTTAGGCACATACATATTAAGGACTGTTATGTCTTGCTGGAGAATTGACCTCTTTATTATTATGTAATGCCTCTTTTTATTCCTGATAATTTTTTGTGCTCTAATGTTTGCTCTGTCTAAAATTAACACAGCCACTCCAGCTTTCTTTTGATTAGTATGAACATGATATCTCCTTTTTCATCCCTTTACTTTTAATTTATAAGTGTCTTTATATTTAAATTGAATTTCTTATTAACAGCATATGGTTGAGTCTTAATTTTTGATTCACTCTGAAAATGTCTGTCTTTTCATTGGTACATTTAGACCACTGACATTTAAAGTGATTATTGATATAGGTGGATTAATGCCTACCATACTTGTCACTGTTTTCTATTTGTTGCCCTTTTCGTTGTTCGCTTTTTGTCTTCCACATTTTTTTGCTTTTTGTTTTAATTAAGCAATTTATATGATTCCATTTCTCTTTTTTCACATATCAATTATATTTCATTAAGAAAAACATTTTTAGTGGTTGCTCTATGCCTTTATAGCTAGTCCCAGTTCACTTTCATATAATACTATACAAAGATACATACTATATTCTCAGGTAGTGCAAGTACCTTATAATAACATCGTATTCCTAATTATTACCTCCCATCCCTTGTATGATCGCTGTCACTCATTTTACTTACACATAAATACACATTAGTATATACACACACATAATCAAATACGTTGCTGCTATTATTATTTTGAATAAACTGTTATCTATTAGGTCAATTAAAAATAAGAAAAAAGTTTTTATTTTATCTTTGCTTATCCCTTCTCTAACATTCTTTCCTTCTTCATGTAGATTCAGATTTCTGACCTATATTGTTTTTCTTCTCTGTGAAGAACTTCTTTTAACATTTCTTGCAAGGCAGGTCTAATGGTGACCGTTTCCCTCAGTTTTTGTTTGTCTGTAAAAGTCTTGATTTGTCTTTCACTTTTGAAGGATAATTTCACAAGACACAGAACTCAAGGTTAGTGGGTTTTTCTCTCAACACTTTAAATATTTCACTCCACTCTCCTCTTGCTTGCCGTGTTTCTGAGGAGAGGTCAGATGTAACTTTTATTTGAACTTCTGTATAGATAAGCTGTTTGTTTCCCATGGCTTCTTTCAATAATTTTTTCTTTATTTTTGATTTTCTGGAGTTTGAGTATCACATGCTTAGAATTTTCTTTTGCATTTATCCTACTTGGTCTCTGAGCTTCCTGGATCTGTGATTTGGTGTCTGACTAATTTTGAGTAAATTCTCAACCACTATTGTTTCAAATATTTCTTCTATTATTTTCTCTTTCCTCTCCTGATATTTCCACATTACATGGATGTTGCACCTTTTGTAGTTGTCCCACAGTTCTTTCATACTCTCTTCTATTTTTTTCCCCCAATCTTTTTTCTCTTTGCTTTTTGGTTGTAGCAGTTTCTATTGACATATTCTCAAGCTCAAAGATTCTTTCCTCAGCCATGCCCAGATCACTATTGAGTCCATCATGTGCAGGCATTCTTCATTTCTGTTACAGTGTTTTTAATCTCTAGCATTGCTTTTTGATTCTTTCTTAGAATGTCTGTCTCTCTGCTTATAATATCCATCTATTCTTGCACGTTGTCTACTTTTTCTGTTAGAGTCCTTAGTATATTAATCACAGTTACTTAAAAACACTGGTCTGATAATTCTAACATTCCTGTGTTATCTGGCTTAAGTTCTGATGCTTGTTTTATCTCTTCATACTGTATTTTTTGCCTTTTAATATGCCTTGTAAATTGTTGTTGGAAGCCTGACATGATGTACTGGGTAAAGGAACTGTGGTAAATAATCCTTTAGTAATGTGGTGGTAAGGTGTAGAAGGAGGGGAAGCATTCTATATTTCCATGATTAGGTCTCAGTTTTTAATGAGCTTGTGTCCCTGGACTGTGAACTTCACCAGTGCTTCCTAGTTCTCCCCCTTAGGTGGGACAGGATGGCTAGAAAGGGCTGGAGTTGGGTTATCTTCCTTCCCCCATGTGGAAGGCTAGAGCTGGCTGGAGTTGCTTATTGACCTTCCCCCATAACAGTTAGCATCTGATAAAAATTCAATAGGTTATGTTTGGGCCGGGCGCAGTGGCTCACGCCTGTAATCCCAGCACTTTGGGAGGCCTAGCAGGCGGATAACCTGAGGTCAGGAGTTCAAAACCAGCCTGACCAACATGGTGAAACCCCCGTCTCTACTAAAAATACAAAATTAGCTGGGCGTGGTGGCGCATGCCTGTAATCCCAGCTACTAGGGAGGCTGAGGCAGGAGAATGGCTTGAACCCAGGAGGTGGAGGTTGCAGTGAGCCGAGATTGCGCCATTGCACTCCAGCCTGGGCAACAAAAGCGAAACTGCGTCTCAAAAAACAAAAACAGAAACAAACAAACAAAGCAAACGAACAAACAAAAAATAGTTATGCTCTGGTGAAATAGTTTCTCCTGAGAGCAGACCTTGTTAAGAAGAATAGAGTGCTCTGACATATTCAAAAAGGCAACTTTTTCCCTCCCTCTGCCTGAAGCATGAGGGTATTTTCCTCTAATCTTCACTGAGAAAAACTGGAGCTTAAACTCACAAAAGTGTGGGTGTGCTGTCCTAATATTGGGCCCCTGGAGTTCCTAACTCTCAGATTTGTCTTTATGGAGCCCCCAGAAGTTTGTCAATTACAGTGTAGGTTTTTCTACCCTAGTGCTGGTTCCTGTGGAAGATTCTGCCTGTGGACCTCTGCTCTGGTAATTTGTGATTCTCTTTATCTGCCTGTTTCTCCAATTTTTGGAGTAGCAGTTTTCCCTGTGACCTCACTTTTCTGACAGATTTAAGAGAAAACGATGGTTTATTTCAGTTTGTTTAGCTATTTGCTTCCAGTTAGGATGGAGTAATGACTTCTAAGCTCCTTACATGTCAGACTGAAAAATGAAAGTCTTTTTTTTCTTTTTTAAAATAGGCATTTATAAGTATATAGTTTTCTTTAAGCACTGGTTAACTGCACCCCATAAGTTTTTGTATGTTGTGTTTTCATTTTCATTCATCTCAAGGTAGTTTCTAATTTCCATTCTCGCGCTTGGACTTTCTATAGAGGGGAATATTTCTATTCCATTACTGGGTTAATTTCCGAGAACATCACTACCTCCAGAACCCTGCATTTACACTTTTAGAGGGTAGTTTCTGAGGAATAGAGGAACTGAAAGTAGACATGAGTGGCTGGGTATAGGGGCTACAATTTAACCCCGAGCTTTTGAAGCCATCCTGTGTTCTTCTAAGCCAGTGATTCTCAACTGGGGGCAATATTGCCTTTCAGGTGACATTTGGCAATGTCATGGCAATGATATGGGCATTCCATCACAACAAATAATTATCTGGTTTGAAATGTCAATAATGTTGCTATTGAGAAACGCTTTTTTTTTTTTTTTTTTTTTGAGAAGGAGTCTCGCTCTTTCACCCAGGCTGGAGTGCAGTGGCGCGATCTCGGCTCACTGCAGGCTCCGCCCCCCGGGGTTCACGCCATTCTCCTGCCTCAGCCTCCCTCGTAGCTGGGACTACAGGCGCCCGCCACCTTGCCTGGCTAATTTTTTGTATTTTTAGTAGAGATGGGGTTTCACCGTGTTAGCCAGGATGGTCTCGATCTCCTGACCTCGTGATCCACCCGCCTCGGCCTCCCAAAGTGCTGGGATTACAGGCGTGAGCCACCGCGCCTGGCCGAGAAACTCTTTTTTAACCCTTTAAATTGGTAGATTTGTTTCCCACTTACTCAGCACCTATCTGTACAGTGTGTCACTACATCTTCATAATGGTCCCCAAGGTAGGTGCAGTGTCATAATCTGAGATGATGTAAGCAAAGTTTTAAACTGAAGCAACCTCTCAGTCAGCAGCAGAGTCAAGACTACCACCCTGCACTCCAGTTGTTTCCCAGAGAACCCACGGTTACCAGGATCTCCGCTTATTTTGACCATTCCACCTTTCAAAAGCAGATTATCATGCATTGTCTTGTGAGTATATGGCTGGCATATTGGTAGCCTAATACACTTCTCCTAGTTAAGGACACTTCACTCTGTCTTGTAACTCTCTGTTTAATGTCTCTGCAAATACAGTATAAACTCCCTGTGGGCAGCACAGCAGTTGGCAGAGTAGGCACTCAGTCGATTTCGTTGAATGAATTAGAATATATGAAAGAAAATGTACCAGAATGTTAACTGGGTTGTCTCTAAGAGCTTAAATGAAGGTTATTATTATTATTATTATACTTTAAGTTCTAGGGTACATGTGCACAACGTGCAGGCTTGTTCCATAGGTATACATGTGCCATGCTGGCCCACTGCACCCATCAACCCGTCATTTACATTAGGTATTAAATGAGGGTTTTACCTGTCACCAGAAGAGGCTTGGAAATGGGTTGTGACATGACCCTAGAACTGGTAGGGGAAGAGAAATTGTGATCCCCCACATTGGTTGTTTTGCCTATAGGATTTTAATTACATTATTAATAATAATGATAATTTTTATTTCTCTTGTTAAATTCCTCACACTTCAGCCTACTTTGTTCTTTGAATTGTTCATGGTAGTACCTTTTGCCTTTAATAAAATACTAGTTTTAACTCTGCTTAAAAATTCACTGTATCCTCAGATTTTGTTCCCTAAAGGTCTTATCACAAACATAACTTAAACAAAAATCTCTTGTGATGTTTGATATCACAGTGATCCTTAAATTATACTGACATTAAATCTCTATGTCTAAGGTAGCTGGCCTCAATTTTCTCCTGCATGAAAGAGGAATAATGATTCTTTGTTAACTAACTGAGAACTTCCTGAGGATAAAATCATTTACAGCACATGAAAACATTTTAAACAGTACTGTGGGGTTTGATGTGGGCTCACACCTGTAATCCCAGCACTTTGGAAGGCTGAGGCAGGAGGATTGCTCCAGACCAGGAGTTTGAGACCACCCTGGGCAACATAGAGAGATCCTGTCTCTACAAGAAATAAATAACCAAGCAGTACTGTGTAAATGGCAAGGCCCCTTCAGTTATGGGTAACTGAAAAATTGTATTCATATGAATTGTGCAGTATAACCAGTTGTCATGCAATAATTAAAGTAGTTTGCTAGATTGAAAGAAAGTGCATTCAGATTTTGTGTTCCTTGCTTGCAATGGTAGCCTGAGTAAATAGGACCTTTTTTCTTCCTAGCAATTTGGTTAAAAGATCAAAGCTACATTTTGCCTTAGACTATCTTGATGATTATAATACATTGACTTTTTTTTTTCATAGGTGTTACAGAACATCCTGGACACTGAAAAAGAATATGCTAAAGAACTTCAGTCTCTTCTTGTTACTTACTTAAGACCCCTGCAGTCAAATAACAAGTAAGATGTTTATTTTAAACCCCTCACTAAGTAAAGCAACATAATGTCAGCATATGGAATCGTTATTCTTATGTCACTGAATAATTGATTTTGCCCTTTAGAAGAATTTCCACAGATCACAGGTTGCCAAGAACATGGTCAGGGCAACAGAAATTATGCAAGATGTTGCTTTTGGAGAGCTGGGCTTTCTTTCTCTTCTGGCTGTGAAAGGAATGAGTAGATCTGTGTTTCTTCCTGTCACAATTTTTATCTTGTACATTAAAAAAAAAGTGATGTGCCTGGTTTTACCTTACAGGAAAAGAACTCCCTGGTGCTTTTATTCAGAAAGCACATAAACTGGAAATTCTCATGCTCACTCTGACCTTTGTTTGCCAGGGCAGAACTTCTTTCCCATGCTCTGAGAATGGAAAGAGTATGGCATTTTGTGAATGCTCATAAGAGCTATTCAAGCCATTATTTCACCCAGGCAAATGTGAATGATAAACAGATGCTAAAGTGTTTTTAAAGACAAAATGTTCAAACCTTACTCTGGTCTTAGAAATCTGAAGTGATTGTGTAAAGCCTGAATTAAAAGAATTGAAAGCTTTAGTTTTCATGAAAGAAAAGTAGTGACTATTTTTTTTTATCCTTGTAGGCACAGCATATTTAACAAATAGTGGTGAACTGCATTTATTTGTGTTTATTTTAATTTATTACATTTCACTAGAGATCATGATCATATAGAAAATTTACCAGTCAGCCCATATAATGAAGAACAAAAACCTCTCTTTTTACCTTGGAAAGAGTTTACTATTGCTAAACAGTTGTCTGAACTATCAGCTTCAAACTTAAATAAGTTAATATATTTGAGAAATTTGGCCGGGTGTGATGGCTCAAAAAGCCTGTAATCCCAGCACTTTGGGAGGCTGAGGCGGGCAGATCGCTTGAGGTCAGGAGTCCAAGACCAGCCTGGACAACATGGTGAAATCTTGTTTCTACTAAAAATACAAAAGCAAATTAGCCAGGCGTGGTAGTGCAAGGCTGTAATCCCAGCTACTTGGGAGGCTGAGACAGGAGAATCGCTTGAGCCTGGGAGGCGGAGGCTGCAGTGAGCCAAAATCACATCACTGCATTCCAGCTTGGGAGACAGAGCAAGACTCCATGTGAAAACAAACAAACAAACAAACAACAACAACAACAACAAAACCAAGCAAACAAAAGAAAAAGAAAAGAAAAAATACTGTGAGAAAAATTCTCCCCTTTTCCAAATTATGCTTGTTTAGTTATAATGCCTTTTTTCTTGCTAAATTTCCCACTTGTTTATTCTCCTGGCACTATGGAAATCTACTTCAGTATGAACAAATTTTCTATTCCTGTATTGTAAGAGTTTAAACATGATCAACAATAAAGTGTTTTTTGGGCCAGGTGCGGTGGCTGGCTGGGCACGTTGGCTGACACCTATAATCCCAGCACTTTGGAAGGCCGAGGCGGGTGGATCACTTGAGGCCAGGAGTTCAAGACCAACCTGGGCAACATGGCGAAACCCCATCTCTACTAAAAATACAAATTAGCTCGGCTTGGTGGTGCGCACCTGTAGTCCCAGCTACTCAGGAGGCTGAGGCAGGAGAATCGCTTGAACTCGGTAGGCGGAGGTTGCAGTGCGCCAAGTTCATGCCACTGTACTCCAGCCTGGGGGACAGAGTGAGACTCCATCTCAAACAAAACAAAACAAAACAAAAAACAAAGTATTTTTTGTTATTATCATGTGAAATATGAAGTGTTCTGTGAATCATAGTTCTTAGAGCTGAAGTAAATCAGTAAATCATTGGGTCTAGTATCCTGGGAGAAATGACTATCTCTATTAAATAGAGAAGAAGCTGAAGTCCAGACAGGTTTACTGCCTTGCCCATCACACAGCCAGTACATGGCCAGGCTGGAGCCACTGTGCCCCCCGCTTCCAAGTGAAACATGCTTTCTGTTTTCTGGAAGTGACAGGCAGAGGAGATGGAAACTGAAGTGGTAACTCTGGGAGGGGAGATGGTAAGATTTTAAATGAAGGAGGGACTGATTAGCGATCAAGAAAAAATAAGAGGATTTAATGAGTTCTTTTCCTTTGGCTAAATACTCAGTAGTGAGATTGCTGGATGGAATGGTAAATCTACTTTTAGCTTTGAGAAAACTCTGTAGTGCTTTCCAAAGAGGCTGTACTAATATACCAACATTCCCACCAGCAGTGTGTAAGTGTTCCCTTTTCACCACATCCACGCCAACATCTATTATTTTTGACTTTTTAATAATGGCCATTCTGGCTGGGCGGAGGTGGTATCTCATGGTTTTAATTTGCATTTCTCTGATGATTAGTGATACTGAGCATTTCTTCATATGTTGGTTGGCCATTTGTAAGTCTTTTGAGAAGTGTGTGTTCATGTCATTTGCCTACTTTTTGATGGGATTATTTGTTCTTTTTCTTACTGGTTTGTTTGAGTTCCTTGGAAAAGAGTCAGGGCCGAGGAGGTGAGAGACCTGAGTCAGACCTGTACTGTTCCTAAATGAATTCAGAATGCAGTGATAGTAAGTTTCCATTACTTCTGACTGTCTTGTCGGCCCCAAAGTGATTTGAGCAAACCAGACTGACTGTTATCTGATCGTGAAGGGGCCAGATAAACCCCCAGTCAAGTTCAGGTAAGGCCCCGACTTAAGTTCTCACTGCTCTGAGAGAGCAACAACCAGGGAAGTTGGTTGGCTAAAGGTTTCACTTTAGAATAGGGGTTTTCCAGCTTGTGATTCAGGATGGCATTACAGCAGAGGAACTGGCAGTTTTTTATTCTCTCGGAGTTACTGGTAATGTTTATTTTGGTCTTCCCTTTCTTTCTTAGTCAGCAAAAAAATATTCTCTTGGGAATACTCCCCTGGTATTTTATATATATATATATGTATAATATATAATATATATGTATAATATATAATATATATATTATATAGCATATACAATACACTCCACCCCCAGGCTGGAGTGCAGTGGTAAGATCTCGGCTCACTGCAACCTCTGCTTCCCAGGTTCAAGCGATTCTCCTGCCTCAGCCTCCTGAGTAGCTGGGACTACAGGCATGTGCCACTACGCATGGCAATTTTGTATTTTTAGTAGAGATGTGATTTTGCCATGTTGGCCAGGCTGGTCTTGAACTCCTGACCTCAAGTGATCTGCCTGCCTTCACCTCCCAAAGTGCTGGGATTTCAGGCGTGAGCCACCACACCCGGCCTAGTGTTACTATACACTTAAGGAGAAGGAGAAGAACATGTGGCAGACATGGGCTTTTTTTTTTTTTTTTTTTTGACAGAGTCTTACTCCATCACCCAGCCTGGAGTGCAGTGGCACGATCTCAGCTCACTGCAACCTCCGCCTCCCGGGTTCAAGCAATTCTTCTGCCTCAGCCTCCCGAGTAGCTGGAATTACAGGCGACTGCCACCACACTCGGCTAATTCTTTGTATTTTTAGGATAGATGGGGTTTCACCATGTCGGCCAGGCTGGTTTCGAATTCCTGGGTTCAAGTGATCCACCCGCCTCGGCCTCCCAAGGTGCTGGGATTACAAGGGTGAGCCACCACGCCCAGCCCAACCTTGGCTTTTTAAACAAATCTTCAGAAACGTTTTCTCCCAAAAAGTGGTTAAGAGCATGGACTCTGCAGCTAGAATGTTTTGGTTCAATTTCTGTCTTTGGCATTTCCTGGCTTTGTAGCTTTGGATGATTTGCTTAACCTCTCTATGCCTGGGTTTCCCCACCTGTAAAATGGAAACAGCACTGGCATAATACCTACCTTATAGAGTTATTATAAGGTTAAAATGAGGTTTTAATTGTAAAATGCTTGTGTAAGTGTTCAGTGCTCTATGTGTGTCGGCTCTTGTTATTATTATCACTTACTGTTTGGTAGGGGAGGAATGGATAAGAACATTCTTCACACAGAGGCCCTGGATAAAGTGGTTCAGTTTGCTTTTATTTGACTTCACTCCACTCCAAAAACAAACAAACAAATCAGTACTATTTTTTTCCTCCTACTTCATCTCATAAAGATTTCCTTTAATTGATGTATGAGCATTTTAGTTTAGGAGAAAGTTGATTTTGCTATTTTTTCTTGTGTATTATATGAGCATATATAATATCTTTCAATTACTTTTCCAGTTCATCCAGAGGAAGGTACTCAAGAGTTTTTTACACTTATTCACAGCTATGATGTATTTTTATCTATTTATATACTTCAGTATTAAGCACTTGTTTGAATTTACCTGTTGCTTTATAAAATACCTAAATGTCCCTTACGACCACTCCATTTCTTTAGGATCATTATTCTTATTATATAAAAGAAAATCAAGGGGAGAAGCTTAAGAAGTTGCCTAAGACAATAGAGTTGTTACAAATTAAAAAGCAAAAGTTAAAATATAGGGATTACTTCCCTTGTATTTACCATATATTAGCAAACTATTAGCCAACTAGACTAGAATAGATAACTACATGTACTGTATTTGTTTTTCAGTCTGAGTACTGTGGAGGTTACATCTTTACTGGGAAACTTCGAGGAAGTATGCACATTTCAACAGACGCTCTGCCAAGCCTTGGAAGAATGTTCAAAGTAAGTGCGGCATATTTCTGATAGGATAGCCAGCAACATTGCTGTTTGTGTTTTGTTTTCCTTTTACCTGTTGCCTTTGATAAGGACACTTCATAGTTAGGTATTTGTTACAGCTTTGAACAAAGTAGCAATACATAGACAGTGTACTAGGTGGCAGTGTTCACAGTGTCAAACCACCAATTGTATATTAGAATTCTGTGTCTCGTAAATTACTTTTGACTTTATTTAAAAAATACATCAGTTTGCTGTTTCTGGTCAGTATTAGAGACAAATAAGGTCTTTTTTTTTAATGTTCCTTAAAGTTCTGGGATACATGTGCTGAACGTGCAGGTTTGTCACATAGGTATACATGCGCCATGGTGGTTTGCTGCACCCATCAACCCGTCATCCAGGATTAAGCCCCGCATGCATTAGGTATTTGTCCTAATGCTCTCCCTCCCCTTTCCCCCCACTCCCTGACAGGCCCCAGTGTGTGATGGTCTCCTCCCTGGAGACACATAAGGTCTTAATTGACCATGAATGACACCTCTGGCACTGATTACATATTTTCTTTTGTACATTGCAAATTACTTGGAAAAGTCATTCAAATGATTCTTTCAGTTTCACAGATTTGGTGTCTTTGAATTGCTCCTGATATTATGTCTATTATATTAAGAGTTGAAACACACAGAAAGTGGGGGAAGGAAAAGTATATCTTTATGTGAACCAACACATTTTTGATGGCTAGCTAGATTGTCCAGATGTTTAACCTCATACTACAGTGAACTATAATGATCATCAGTCAATATGTTTCTATAGAAAGACTAATTTTTCAAGCAGCATATCTTGAAGAAGTTGGCAGCTTTCATCTCTCTAGGGAAACTGAGGTGATTACCTGTTATTTAAGCTTAATGGGACACAGGTGGTTGTCCAGGGAGAAAGATGGAGAGGACGCACACTAAAGGGACTTGAGGGGCCAAGGGGGTCTAGATTATTGATATGCAAAGATGTTCACTAAGTGAGAAGGGCAGATTACAAACTAGATTCATAATCCTTATGTTTTCCATTTTATAGAGAAACATGTAGAAAAAAGCCCAAGAAGCATGTCAACATTTTTAGAGTCAGTATCTCCAAATGGTGGGAGTCTGAGAAATTCATTTTTCTTATTATGCTTTTCTGATTTTTCTACAAATGAAGACAGGTGGCTTATAATTTAAAACATTAATTTAAAAACTTTTGAGGCCACCCTGCCTAGCAAACACCAGACCTCCAAGATTACATAATATTCTTTTGTGGTATGTCATTTTTGGATTTGATTAGTTTTGTCTGTATTCAAACTTTAGATAAATTAACCAAGAATATTTTTAGTGTACCCAGCTAAATTTGAAAATAATCATCTTAAAAACAAACAAGCAACCATACCTACTAATTCCAAGTAAGTATCTGACCCTATGTATTAGAACTATGTTTGGTGGCTAGAGTTTAAAGCAGTGGGCAAGAATTTGAGTTTCATGGGTAAAATGGTTATAATATAGTTTCTCTTTTAACCTTGGCAAAATATTCAGAAGGCTTTCATGCTGCCAGATTTAATTGGAATAATCTTCCTTTGCCTCCTGTTTCCTATTTTACATTCTGTGTTTTGTCCATTTTGTTTACAGGTTTCCAGAAAACCAGCACAAAGTAGGAGGTTGTCTACTGAGTCTCATGCCTCATTTTAAATCTATGTATCTGGCTTACTGTGCAAACCACCCTTCAGCTGTAAATGTGCTCACTCAGCACAGGTAAATAGTTAACATTTCCCCAACTAGGTGGTTTTGCAATGAGATCCTTTCTTAGGACCACGTCATTTGGAAATCCAAGGTCTTCAGTTGGACTCTTAATTATCCCTGTTCATGATGCCAGGAATTGATTCATTGTTACATGGATTGATTGCCCATTAATCCAAAGAATAAATTCTTGAGCACCTACTATGTGCAAGGCCCTGTACCAGCTGATGGGGATACAGGAATGAACAAGGAGGAGGAGGTCCCTCCCCTCATTGAGCACAGAATCTTGAGGGAAATGCAGATATTAAATTAAACGTTGTAAACATGTCATATTATGAAACAGTAAATTAAAAGGGTTCTGTGAGATAACATTAACATGATATCAACTTAGTGGGATGTGAAGAAAGGGTCAGAGAGAGCTTTCCTGAAGCAAAATTCTATTTGGAGCCTATCATTTAGCTTTCCTCTGCCCCAATGAATGTTTTATCTGAGTTGCTGACACATAGCTAAACTGCGTAGGTTCATCTCTTTTTGCCTTCCCTTGTCTGCTTAGAGAAAGTTTTAGGCAATGATGTAGCTACAAAGCAGGTGTGAGCTGTGTGACAGATACTTTAAGCAAAGGGCTCTGATAATAATTATACATGAATATAAGTTGCTTCCGATTCATGATGAACAATAGAATAGTGTCTCCTTTAAGAATACGAGTCCTTGCAAGGGACCTAGATAAGTGTCACACCTCTCCTGCCATCCTTAGCTTCTGACTACCCACCCCTGACACATTCACTGACACATTCATCTGGGCCAGAAAACTGTAGGATAGGCTTGATGACAGAATTTTACCTTCGAAGTCATATGCTGGAAATCCAGGTGGGACAAAAGCAAGTCCAACATAAGAGACTCTTGACTTAACTTGGAGACTAAGATGCAGAATGGACATGGATTCTGGAAGCTGTTCAAGACTGAAAAGAATATTCTTTTAATCTGACCTAGATTTGAGCTCCCAGAGCTAGGCTAGAACATTAGTTGACATGAGCCTCCAGAAATGACAGAAATTTTGGTTCTTGTCCTGGTCTATTAAGGTGCAATATTTATTGACTTTACAAAGATGTTATGTAAGGACATTTTAAAGGTTGAACGCAGTAAGTCCTGCTTGAAGGTCAATTTTATTCCTCTGATAAATTTTGAACTCTTATGGAATAGCAAATATGGAAATTGGAGTTTAAAGAAAGAGAGGTCATGAACCTGGAATTTTTAGGCAAGTGGCTCAACTGCTTATAGCTAACATTAGCTAGTAATAGCACTGACAATGTGCCAGGCACATGATGTAAAAGCCTATGAGGGAGTTATTATTATTACCACCCCTGCTTTACAGATAAGACATTGGAAGGCTTAGGTTAAGTAATGTGCCCAAGAACTCATAGATCTTAAGTGGTTGAGCCAGAATCCAGGTCTGTCAGACTTCTAAAAAATGTTTTTATTGAGACATATATTTTATCCACAGAAAGAATAATGTAAATGCAAATTTAAAGGATCACAATAAAATGAGCACCTGTGTATCTACCACCCGGCTTAAGCAATAGAAAGTTACCCTTTTCTTTTCTCCCTCCCCTCCCCTCCCCTCCCCTTCCCTTCCCTTCCCTTCCTTTTTTTTTTTTGACAGAGTCTTGCTCTGTCACCGAGGCTGGAGCGCAACTGCAACCTCCGCCTCCCAGGTTCAAGCGATTCTCCTGCCTCAGCCTCCAGAGTACCTGGGATTACAGGCGTGCACAACCATGACCAGCTAATTTTTGTAGAGTTGGGGTTTCACCATGTTGGCCAGGCTGATCTCGAACTCCTGACCTCAAATGATCTGCCCACCTTGGCTTCACTTGACAGAGCAAGACTCTGCCTCAGACAAAAAACAAAACAAAAACAAAACAACAACAGCAACAACAACAAAACAAAGTCACTGCATCAATTTATTTTCTCACTATCTGTGTATGAGGGTTTCATTTTCTCCACACCCTCACCAAACATTTGTTATTGTCAGTCTTTTTGATTATAGACATATTAGTGGATATGAAGTGGTTTCTCATGGTGAGATTGATATGCATTTTCCTCAGGAATAACGATATTGAGCATCTGATATGGTTTGGTTCTATGTCCCCACCCAAATCTCATCTTGAATTGTCAACCCTACATGTCGAGGGAGGGACCAGGTGGGAGGTGACTGGATCATGGTGGTTTCCCCCATGCTGTTCTTATGATAGTGAGGGAGTTCTCATGAGATCTGAAGGTTTTATAAGGGGCTCTTCCCCCGTCGCTCTTGCTGTCTTTCCTGCCACCTTATGAAGGAAGTACTTGCCTTTCCTTTGCCTTCCACCATGATTGTAAGTTTCCTGAGGCCTCCCCAGCCATGTGGAACGGTGAGTCAATTAAACCTCCTTTGTTTATAAATTACCCAGTCTCAGATAGTATCTTTATAGCAGTGTGAAAACGGACTAATACAGCATCTTTCATGTACCTACTGGAAGTTCGTATGCCTTCATTCAAAGAAATGTCTATTCAGATCCTTAGCCTGTTTTTAAATTGGGTTATGTGTACTTTTATTGAGATATAATTTATATAACATAAAATTCACGATGTTAAACTATGCAATTCAGTGGTTTTTAATATATTCACAAGTGTGTGGCCATCACCACTGTCTAGCTCCAGAACATTTTTATTACTCCCCTCTAAAAACCCGTCCCCAGTAACAGTCACTCATTATTAATGGCTAATGATGTTGCGCATCTTTTCATCTTGCTTATTGGCTATTTTAATGTCTTCTTTGGGAATATGTCTATTTAAATCTTTTGCTCATTTAAAAAATTCAGTTAGCTGTCTTTTCATTGTTGAGTTGCAACAGTTCTTTATATATTCTGGATAATAGATTCTAACCAGATACATGTCTACCTTGGAGATACTGTGCATTTGGATCCAAACCACGACAGTGAAGTGAATATTGCAATGAAGTGAGTCACATGAACCTTTTGGTTTCCAAATGAATATAAAAGTTATATTTACACTCTACTGTAGTCTATTAAGTGTGCAATAGCATTATGTCTAAAAAAGCAAGGTACATTCCTTAATTAAGAATACCTTATTGGCTGGGCGTGGTGGCTCATGCCTGTAATCCCAGCACTTTGGGAGGCTGAGGTGGGCAGATCACTTGAGGTCAGGAGTTTGAGACCAGACTGGCCAACATGGTGAAACCCCGTCTCTACTAAAAATACAAAAATTAGCCAGGCATGGTGGTACATGCCTGTAACCCCAGCTACTCAGGAGGCTGAGACAGGAGAATCGCTTGAACCCGGGAGGCGGAGGTTGCAGTGAGCTGAGATCATGCCACTTCACTCCAGACTGGGTGACAGAGCAAGACTCCGTCTCAAAAAAAAATACTTTATTGATAAAAAATGCTAATGGTCATCTGAGCCTTCAGCAAGTTATAATCTTTTTGTTAGTGGACAGTTTTCTCTCAACGTTGATGCTTGCTAAATTATCAGAGTGGTGGTTGCTAAAGGTTGGGGTGGTTGGGGAAAATTCTTAAAATAATACACCAATGAAGTTTGCCACATCGATGGATTCTTCCTTTCATGAAAGATTTCTCTGTAGCACGTGATTCTGTTTGACAGCATTTTACCCATGGTAGAACTTCTTTCAAAATTGCAGTCTTTTCAAAACCAGTCACTGCTTTATCAACTAAGTTTATGGAATACTAAATTCTTAGTTGTCATTTCAATAGTGTTCACAGCATCTTCATGACAAATAGATTCCATCTTAAGAGACCACTTTCTTTGCTCATCCATAAGAAGCACCACCTCATCTATTCAAGTTTGATCATGAGATTGCAGCAACTTAGTCACGTCTTTAGGCTCCACTTCTAATCCTAGTTCTCTTGCTGTTTCTACCACATCTTCAGTTACTTCCTCCACTGAAGTCTCGAACCCCTCAAAGTTGTCCATGAGGGTTGGAATCAACTTCTTCCAAACTCCTGTTAATATTGAAATTTCGACCTCCTCCACAAATATTCTTAATGGCATCTAGAATGGTGATTCTTTTCCAGAAGGTTTTCAATTTACTTTTCCCAGATCCATCAGAGGAATCACTATGGCAGTTATACATAGCCTTCTGAAATGTACTTCTTAAATAACAAGACTTGAAAGTCAGAATTACTCCTTGATCAGGCACTGCAAATGAATGTGTTAGCAGGCATGAAAACAACATTAATCTCCTTGTACATCTCCATCAGAGCTCTAGGTTGACCATGTGCATTGTCAATGAGCAGTAATATTTTGAAAGGAATTTTTTTTTTCTGAGCAGCAGATCTCAAGAGTGGGCTTAAAATAGTAAACCATGCTGTAAACAGATATGCTGTTATGTAGGTTTTGTTGTTTCATTTATAGAACACAGGCAGAATAGATTTAGCATGATTCATTTTTAAGGGCCCTAGGATTTTCAGAATTGTAAATGAGCACTGGCTTCAACTTAATGTCATCAGCTGCTTTAGCTCCTAACAAGAGAGTCAGCCTGTTTTTTGAAGCTTTGAAGCCAGGCATTGATTTCTCCTCTCTAGCTATGAAAGTCCTAGATGGCATCTTCTTTTAATAGAAGGCTGTTTCCTCTACATTGAAAACCTATTGTTTAGTGTAGGCACATTCATCAATGATCTTAGATCTCCTGGATAACTTGCTGCAGCTTCTCCATCAGCACCTGCTTCTTCACCTTGCACTTTTTTTTGCTAAGGAGATGGCTTCTTTCTTTAAACTTCATGAACCAACTTCTGCTAGCTTCAAACTTTTCTTCTGCACCTTTCTCACCTCTCCCAGCCTTCATAGAATTGATGAGAGTTCAGGTCTTGCTCTGTATTAGGCCTTGGCTTAAGGGAATGTTGTGGCTGATTTGATCTTCTATCCAGACCACACAAACTTTCTCCATACAATAATATGGCTGCTTCGCTGTCTTATCATTTGTGTGTTCACAGGAGTATCACTTTAATTTCCTTCAATAACTTTTCCTTTGCATTCATAACTTGGCTGACTGGTGCAAGAGGCCCAGATTTCAGCATATCTCGGCTTTTGACATGCCTGCCTCACTAAGCTGAATCATTTCTAGCTTTTGATTTCAAGTGAGAGACGTGTGACTCTTCCTTTCACTTGAAGACTTAGAGGCCACTGTAGGATTATTAATTGGCCTGATTTCAATTTTGTTGTATCTCAGGGAATAAGGAGGCCCTAGAAGAGAGAGGGGGAAGAGGGAATGGCTGGTGGGTGGAGCAGTCAGAACACACACAACATTTATTGATTAAATTCACTCTTATATGTGCATGGTTCATAGTGCCCCCAAACAGTTACAATAGTGACATCAAAGATCACTGATCACAGATCTCCATAACAGATATAATAATAATGAAAAAGTTTGGAGTATTGTGGTCAGGCATGGTGGCTCATGCCTGTAATCCCAGACTTTGGGAGGCCAAGGCAGGTGGATCACCTGAGGTCGGGAGTTTGAGACCAGCCTGACCAACATGGAGAAACCCTGTCTGTACTAAAAATACAAAATTAGCCGGGCATGCTGGCACATGGCTGTAATTCCAGCTACTTGGGAGGCTGAGGTAGGAGACTCACTTGAACCTGGGAGGTGGAGGTTGCCGTGAGCCGAGATTGCGCCATTGCACTCCAGCCTGGGCAACAAGAGTGAAACTCCGTCTCAGGAAAAAAAAATAAAAAAAATAAAAAAAGTTTGGAGTATTGTAAGAATTACCAAAATATGACACATAGACACAAAGTGAGTACAGACTTTTGGAAAAATGGCACCGATAGACTTGCTCGGCACACTGTTGCCACAAAACTTCAGTTTGTAAAAAATGCAATTATCTGTGAAGTTCAATAAAGTACAGTGCAATAAAATGAGGTGTGCCTATATATGATTTGAAAAAATGTGCTTTCATTTTTTGGGTTGTCTTTTCAGTTTCTTGATGGTGTCCTCTGAAGCACAAAAATTTTGATTTTACATTTTAATTTTGATGATGTCCAATATGTCATTTTGTTGTTGTTGCTTGCACTTTTGGTGTTATATCTAAGAAATTATTGCCTAATCCAGGTCATGTAGATTCATGCCTATTTATTTTCTTAGAGTTTTATAATCTTAGCTTTTATGTTTAGGTCTTTAATTAATTTTGAGTTAATTTGTGCATATGGTTCCATTTTATTCTTTTGCATGTGGATATCTAGTTGTCCCAGCACCATTTGTTGATTTCTATTCTTACAAATTGAAGTTGTGTTTTATGGCTCATAACGTGGTCTGTCTTGGTGAATGCTCCATGTGAGTGTGAGAAGAAAGTGTGGCTGTTGTTGAATGAAATATTCTACAAATGTTAATTAGAACCACTTGATTGATGGTTCTATTCAGTTCAACTGTCTGCTTACTAATTTTCTGCTGCTGGATCTGTCAATTCCTGATAGAGAGATGTTAAAGTCTAACCACAATAGTAGATTTATCTCTCTTTTCAGTTCTATCAATTTTTGTTTCATGTATTTTGATACTCTGTTGTTAGGTGCATTCACATTAAAGATTATTATGTTTTGTGGGAGAATTTGCCCTTTTGTCATTGTATATTTTTCCCTTTTTATCTCTGATAATTTTCCCTGATCTGAAATCTGCTTTCTCTGAAATTAATGCAGCTAGTCCAGCTTTCTTTCAATTATTGTTAATAGGATATATCCTTCTTCATCTCTTTACTTTTAATTGTCATAGATTAAAATATATGTTGTAGACAATATAGTTGAGTCTTGTTTCTTAATCCACTCTGACAGTCTCATTCTTTTAATTGGCGTATTTAGAAAATTCACATGTTAAGTGATTATTTATATATTTGGATTAGTATCTGCCATGTTTTCTATTCATTGCAATTGTTCTTTGTTTCTTTTTTACCTCTCTTTGTCTGCCTTTTCTGTTTTTAGTAAACATTTTATATTATTTTATTTCCACTTTTCTCTTAGCATATTATACTCTCTTTAAAAATTTTTACCAGTATCCCTAGAGTTTATGTTATGTATTTATGGCTAAATCTAACAACACTTTCACATAACACTACACCATTTCATAGGTAACTTATAACAGAATACTCTCAATTCCTCCCTCTTATCCCTTATAATATTATTGTAATTCATTTCACTTTTCCATAAAGTAAAATCACCCAATACACTGTTGCTATTATTACTTTGAACAATTATCTATTAAATCAATTAAGTATAAGAAAAATGAGGCAAGGTGCAGTGGCTCACGCCTGTAATCCCAGCACTTTGGGAGGCCAAGGTGGGCGGATCACGAGGTCAGGAGATTGAGACCATCCTGGCTAACACGGCGAAACCCCGTCTCTACTAAAAATACAAAAAATTAGCCAGGCGTGGTGGCGGGCGCCTGTAGTCCCAGCTACTAGGGAGGCTGAGGCAGGAGAATGGCATGAACCTGGGAGGCGGAGCTTGCAGTGAGCCGAGATGGCACCACTGCACTCCAGCCTAGGCAACAGAGCGAGACTCCATCTCAAAAAAAAAAAAAAAAGAAAAATGAAATATTTTGTTTTACCTGGATTTATTATTTTTCCAATACTTTTTTCCATGTATATCCAAGTTTTGTTTGTTGTTTTTAAATCTATATCACTTTCCTTCTCTCTGAAGAACTTCTTTTAACATTTTTGCAAGGCAAGTCGTCTGGCCACAATTTCCCACATTTTTTGTTTGTTTGAGAAAGTATTCAGAATTCTAGGTTGTCATTTTTTTCTTCAACACTTTAAATATTTCATTCCATTCTGTTGTTTGCATGGTTTATAATGAGAAGTCTGATATAATTCTTATCCTTGTTCCTCTATAGGTAAGGTGTTTTTCCCTCTCTGGCTTCTTTCAAGATTTTCTTGTTGCTTTTGCCTTTCTGCAGCTTGAATATGAAATGGCTAGGTGTAGATATGTTTTGCTATATATCCTGCTTGGTGTTCTCTGAGATATCTGGATCTGCAGTTTGGGATCTGTCAATAATTTTGCAAAATTCTTGGCCTAATAGGGTCAACATTTTAAATATTTCTTCTCTTTTCTCTTTCTTTTCTGTCTATATTCCCATTATGCAAATGTTACACCTTTTGTACTTGTTCCACAGTTTTTGTATATTCTCTTCCATTTAACATTTTTTTCTTTACATTTAAGTTTAGGAAATTTCTATTGACATATCTTGAAGCTCACTGTTTCCTCAGCTATGTTTAGCCTATTTGTTAGACTATCAAAGGCATTCTTCACTTCTGTCACAGTGTTTTTTATTTCAGGCATTTTCTTTTGATCATTTCTTAGGGTTTCTATCACTCTGCTTACATTATCCATCTTTTATTACATGTTGTCTATCTTTATCCGTTAGAACCTCTAACATATTAAGCATAGTTATTTTGAATTCCCTAATAATTCCAAAATCTGTGTCATATCTGAGTCTGATTCTAAAGCTTGCTTTGTCTCCTCAGACTGTTTTTTTCTTGCCTTTCGGCATGCCTTGTAATTTTTTGTTGGAAGGCAGACATGATAAATTAAGTAATAGGAACTGAGGTAACTAGGTGTTTACTGTGAGGTTTTCTGTTAATCTGACTAAGATCTTGCCTGTGTTTAATGTTTGCTGTAGCTGTAAGTATGAGGGGCTTTAGATTTTTCTTGTTTCCTTTTCTTCTCCCTTATTAACTTTGGCTTTCTTTCTTTCTTTCTCTCTCTCTCTTTCTTTCCTTTCTTTTTCTTTCTTTCTCTCTCTCTCTCTTTCTTTTCTTTCTTTCTTTCTCTCTCTTTCTTTTCTTCTTTCTT
Organism: Nomascus leucogenys; assembly: GCF_006542625.1. Lineage (NCBI taxonomy): Eukaryota > Metazoa > Chordata > Mammalia > Primates > Hylobatidae > Nomascus > Nomascus leucogenys. Next base: position 122,270,137 of record NC_044406.1, on the reverse strand, counting down.
TCTTTCTCTCTCTCTTTCTTTTCTTTCTTTCTTTCTTTCTTTCTTTCTCTCTCTCTCTCTCTCTCTCTTTCTTTCTTTCCTTTCTTTCTTTCCTCTTTTTTTGTCTCACTGTCTCCCAGGCTGAAGTGCAGTGGCACGATCTCAGCTCACTGCAACCTTTGCCTCCCAGGTTCAAGCAATGTTCATGCCTCAGCCCCCTGAGTAGCTGGGATTACAGGCATGTGCCACCACACCTGGCTAATTTTTTTGTATTTTTAGTTTAGACAGGGTTTCATGAAGTTGGCCAGGCTGGTCTCAAACTCCTGACCTCAAGTGATCCACCTGCCTCAGCCTCCCAATCCTGCTGGGACTGCAGGCCTGAGCCACCGCGCCCTGCCTATCTTTGGGTTTCTTAAGAACTGCTTCTTTTTTTTTTTTTTTTTTTTTTTTTTTGAGACGGAGTCTCGCTCTGTCGCCCAGGCTGGAGTGCAGTAGCGCAATCTCGGCTCACTGCAAGCTCCGCCTCCCGGGTTCACGCCATTCTCCTGCCTCAGCCTCTCCGAGTAGCTGGGACTACAGGCGCCCGCCACTATGCCCGGCTAAATTTTTTTGTATTTTTAGTAGAGACGGGGTTTCACCGTGGTCTCGATCTCCTGACCTCGTGATCCGCCCGCCTCGGCCTCCCAAAGTGCTGGGATTACAAGCGTGAGCCACTGCGCCCGGCTGCTTCTTAAATAGAGTCTGTGTCTTGCAGATCCCTCCCTGTAATCCACTGTGATTATATATTGGGGCCCTGTCAATGTGATGATAAGGTGTTGGGGAAGGGGATACATTCTATAATGTTATGAACAAGTCTCAATTTTTTAGTAGACCTGAGTCCCTGGAAATTGACCTCCAGAAGCCGTGCTTAGTTAGCCTTTTTTAGTCCTCTCACATATGGCAGGAAGATGAGAGAGGGCTGAAGCTGGCTTATTGTACCTTCCTCAGGTCAGATAAGACTTGGCAACATAGTTTCCCTTGGAAGACAGGCCTTTGTTTTGGAAAAGGTTCTGGGATTATTTCAAAATGGATGCTACACCCCGCCCCCACTCCTACCCCAAAACATGAGAGGATTTTTCTCTGATCTTCACTATGAGAACATTTTTGGGTTTTTGGATCCCAAACCCACAAAAGCATTGCCCCGCCTCCTCAAGATGGTTCTCCAGGAGTTTTTAAATCGCAAGTTGGGGTCCACATTCAGACTCCAGGAATTCATTGAAATCACTATGCAAGTGTTCCTGCCAGTTACTGGGTCCAGTGGCTTCTGCTTTAGGGAAGCTAATCTCAGCTGTAATTCTCTGTATTCACTGTTTCTCCAGATTTTGAGGTGGTGATTTTTTCTGTGATCTCAATTCTCAGTAAATCTAACAAAAGTCATTGATTTTCAGTTTGTTCACTATTTTTTAAAATTATGACTATAGTGTGATGACTTCCAAGCTCTTCCGATGTCAGAGCTGAAATCAGAAGTGCTTTAATGATTTTTTCACTATATTTTAATTTTTTATTATTTTAAACGTTTTTGTTATAAATTTTCTCTACAATATTTCACTATATTTTGGGGTGTCTTTTAGTGGTTACTCTAAAACTTTCCATATATATTTTAGCAGAATGGACTTCATTTTTTATGCTAACTTAATTCTAGTTATATATAAAAACGTGACTCCTGCATAACTGTTTCCTCTTCCCTTTTTGTTATTATTATTATAAATATGAACTCCATATACACAATAATACATGTTATAATTGTTATTTAATTTTATGTCCATTAATACAACCGAGAGAAGAAAGGAAAAATATATTTATAGTGTTTGTTATATTAACTTTCTTATTTACCATTTCTATTTCCCTTCATTTTTTCCTGTGAATTTGTGTTACTCTTTGGTATTATATTCTTATTCCAACAGACCTTTGCTCCCACCCATCACCTTCATGCTGTGGTTTTCAAATATATTAAATTGATGTGTGTATAGATCCAACAATGAAATTATAAAATTTTGCTTTGTCCAATTGCTTTTATATCAGTTAAGAGAAGCAGCAGCATGTATTTATACTGTCTTTCATAATTGCATATTTACCTTTATTGGTGCTCTTTGTTTTAATATGTGAATTTAAATTTAAGTCTGGGTTTACTTGCTTTCAGCCTGAAGGTCTTCACTGAATGCTTATTGTAAGGTGGATTTTTTAGAAAGGATTCTCTCAGTTTTTGTCTGGGAATGTTTTCATTCCACCTTCCATTTTGAAAGATAGTTTGGATGAATACAGAATTCTTGGTTGGCAGTTCTGTTTCTTTCAGTACTTTGAGTATGTCATCCCATTGCCTTCTGCCTGCAGGATTCTGACGAGAAATCAGCTGTTAATATTATCTAGGTTCTCTAGCCCATGACGAGTTGTTCTTCTCTTCCTGCTTTCAGTTTTCTCCTTGACTTTCAGGATTTTTATTATAATTTGTTTGAGTGTGGACCTCTTTGCATTTATCCTACTTGAAATTCATTGAGCTTCTTGTATGTGTGGGTTGATGTTTTTCTCAAATTTGGGAATTTTAGTCATTATTTCTTTGCATATTTTTTCTGCTCCATTCTCTCTCTCCTCTCTTTTTAGTACTTCCATTATGTATATGTTCTTTTGCTTAAAGATTTTCCATATTTCTCTGAGGCTCTATTAATTTTTCTTTATTCTTTTTTCTCCTTTTTATATTTCATAATCTCTATTGATGTATTTTAAGTTTACAGATTCTTTCTTCTGCCAGTTCAGATCAGCTGTTGAGCCCCTCTAATGAAATTTTAAATTTCAGTTATTTTACTTTTAAACTCTAGAATGTTCATTTGGTTCTTCTTTCTTTTTGTTTACAACTTCGACATCTTTATGGATGTTCTCTATGTGGTGAGACATTGTCATCATAGCTTCCTTTACTTCTTTAAGCATGGTTTCCTTTTGTTCTTTGCACATATTTATAATGGCTACTTTGAAGACTTTATTAAGTCTGACATTTTGCCTCTTACTGACAATTTCTGTTGTTTCTTATTTGTGTAAGTTACACATTCCTGTTTCTTTGTGTGCCATATTGTTTTTTGTTGTTGAGAACAAGACATTTTAGGTAATTTTAGATTTCACAACTGTGATACTGATTTCATTCCCCACTCTCTGGGACATGTTTTTGTTGTTTGCTTATGTGTTTGTTTAGTAACTCGATTTGGCTATTTTAGTGAAGTCTATTTCGCTCACAGCATACAATCTCTGGTATCATTCTTCAGAGGGCACAGCTTTGGTCAGGCATGCAGTCACTCTGGAATGACAGTGGTCTTAGCAGAGCTGTCTTTGACTGTCTCACTCCCTGATCTCTCTCTTAAGCCCCATTTGGTATCACACCCAGGTGTTAGGCTCTCCTAATTTCCAGCTGATTGGCTCTAATATTTTTGGCAATTTCGTGGGGGCATAAATTGCTCCACCATCTGATCTAATTAAGTTCAACTGGAGACAGTTTTTGAGACCAGACTTTGAGGTTTCTTTTGATCCTTCTTAGCACTTCCTAGCTGTCTTTTTCCCTGGTTCTCTCGCTGGTGACCTAGCTGGCCTATGGGTTACTTTTTTGCACTTAAGTGACAGGAGCTACCCGCCTCCTTTTATTTGCTTACTACCAAAATCTCCTTGAATATCCTCACATGCCTTTTTTCCAAATAAAACCAATTTCTTCATGGAGATCTTCAGAACTCTTCTGTTCCCATGGACTGCGTCTCCCTCTGGGCAAAATCTCACTACTCTGGGAGCTGGGCAGCATGGGTACCCTCTGGTTGCCTCTTCCAGCTTGCCTTTTCCAGCATGGAACCCTCTACCCTACACTTGGGCTGGGGTGAGGGTGATTGGGCCTACTCTCCAACCTGTGTGGGGGCTGCGTGAAGTGAGCTTTCGACCTCTCAGGCACACTCACGAGGAATTTAGCCTCTTTTACACAGAGTTGAAGGGGAGAGGTGTGCTGATGACCTGTCCCTCCTGGTGAGATATTATATTTTTTGACTGGTAGCTGAGAGGCCAGGGAGGCCTCTCTACTTGGTCACAGTTGCCCAGAATGGAGCTTCTGTCAAGCTGAGTTGGGAAGAGGGAGAAAAGGGAGAGCTGGTCATAGCTCAAATGCTGTAAATTCTCCCTGTTCTTACTGAGTTTTAGTAGATTTTCCTGAATAAATACTTTTTTTCATTTATCTTATATCATTAGGACAACTTCTAGATATTTTATTTATTTTTATTTTTATTATTATTGGCTTTTTAGAGACAAGGTCTTCCTCTGTCACCCAGGCTGCAGTGCAGTGATACAATCATAGCTCAACGCAGCCTTGAACTCCTGGGCTCAAGCAATCCTCCCACCTCAGCCTCCTGAGCAGCTGTGACTACAGGCACACACCACCACACCCAGCTAATTATAAAAAAATTGTAGAGACAGGGCTTTCACTGTGTTGCCCAGAGTTTGCTGGTCTCAAACTCCTGGGCTTAAGTGATCCTCCTGCCTCAGCCTCCCAAAGTGCTGGGATTACAGGTGTGAGCCACTGCGCGTGGTCTAAATGGTTTTCACCTGTTATGCTTTTTTGTTTTTAACTGAGTAGTGCATCCAGTGAATCTCATGCCACCATCTCAAAAGTGGAACTCCTTACTATTTCCTTTTACATCCTTCTGTGTCCCTGCCTGATCTGAGCCTAAACTTTTTACCACTTTTTTAATGTCTCACTTCACAATTCTACCACTTAGAGGCTGTTTTACCCAAGGCAATTCACTTCATTTCTAAGCCTTAATTTCCTCACTTGTAAAATGAGGGTCAAACCACCTACCTTGCAGGACTGATGTGAGGATGAAATGAAATAATGTATACTAAGCCCCCAGCACAGTGTCACCATGCTCCATGTGTCCTTTAAACATCTTCTACTTACCAGCTACTAGTTTCTTTTTAGGAAAAAAAGTATAAAATATTTCAAGCATACAAAGTACAGAGATAATATAAAGTACACCCACGTACCCACTATTCAGCTTAAGAAACAAATTATAGATGCAATTCAAGTTCTGTGTATCCTCTTCAATATTTCCTGCTCTTCTCTTCCCTCACCAGAGTGAACCACAGTCCTAAATTTGTTTTTGTCATTTCCAGGAATGTTTTCATACTTTTCTACATATCTACAATAAAGAAAAAATGATTCAGAGACTTTTTTCCTTTGATGAATACATAAATGTCCCGTGAATATAAGGGCAAATTCCTTAACACCAGTAAAATGAGCACATGTTCTCCTTTTGATATGAAAACAATATTCTGGATGAATACTGGAAAGAAATGGTTTACCTCAAGTGGCAGACTTTCTGTGGTGTTTAGAGAAGTTTCCATTGTAACTCTATGTGTTAAAATGTTACTGACTACATTTACCTATGTTGGGAATTTAATTTTATAATTAAAATTAAGTAAAGGTTCCCTCAAACATTATGGTTTAAAGTTTGTTACACAGTTGATTTAAGATTCTCAAGTTTTTGGTGAAGTATAACGCCCTGTTTAATTTTAGTTAATGGTGTTTTTTGAGAATTTTATAATATCCCTTGAAATGATGGAAGACTCACTGGAGTCCTCATAGAACTAAATTTTTATGTTACTGGTTTATTTACAGGTAAAAGGGATGAAAATTAAAATACTTGCGGTTTTTCTCACATGTGCTTTTAATATAATCTCAACTATTTTACATGCATCTAGTGGCAATTTATGCTGACCTATTAAAGTCATAGCACAGTGAAATGAAAGTCACAGAAAATTCACATTAAACATTTTTTAGATGAAGATTTCAGCTGAAATAGGGACATTGGTGGATTTCTGTTCTTTCCTTGCTGAAGCTGTAATGTTGAGGTGAACTTCCTCCTTTCGGCCTTTAGGTGGCAATACCATACCAGGAATGCTTATAACAATTGGCCCTGAGAAGGGATCCAGCCTTAAAATTGTATGATTGCATGCAGGTGTCTTGTTAAAAATGCAGTCGTGTATGGCCTGAATTTGGATATGTAATCAGACCCCAACCTTGATGTGTCCCCATATTTGCATATATTTGAATGGCCGCTCTAGTCTTTTGTTGTCCCCTGGGTGAGGTCTTTCGGGATTTCCCCTCCCTCTCCCCTGTTAGCTTGCTACGGTAGCTCCTGTTTCTTCCTGGGAATAACCTCTCTTTTACAAAAATACCCGCTTCTCTCCTGTGCTTGCTTCAGTGTGGCATTCATCCTTTTTCACGAGGGAGAGGGTTAAATGAGAGATCAGAGAGAAGAGGAGTTGGTGCTAAGACAGATCTGGACCTCACTTCCGTCTCTGCTGTGGTGTGCTTTTGCTCTTGTTCTCTCCACTCTTTGTTTACCATGGTTGCCAGCAATGAAGACTTTGAGAAACTCCCCAAAAACTTGTGTACTTGCTCTGGGGGCAAGGAGCACAGAAAAAATTCTGAGCCTAGGTTCTGTTCTTTTCTGTCTTTGAAGGACCAGAGAAGGAAGCAAGTAAGACTGATCACAAACAAAAAGTGGTAGGGACAAGGCTGGGCTCGGTGGCTCACGCCTGTAATCCCAGCACTTTGGGTGGCCGAGGCAGGTGGATCACTGGAGGTCAGGAGTTCGAGACCAGCCTGGCCAATATAATGAAACCCCATCTCTACTAAAAGCACAAAAATTAGCCGGATGTGGTGGTATGCGTCTGTAGTCCCAGCTACCCAGGAGGCTGAGGCAAGAGAATCGCTTGAACCCTGAAGGTGGAGGTTGCAGTGAGCCAAGATCGCACCGCTGCACTTCAGCCTGGGCAACAGAGCAAGACTGTCTCAAAAAAAAAAAAAAAAGGAGTGGGGACAAAAAAAGAAGCAAAAGAAGCACACCACCTAATCTCTGGGGCTGGATAAATGAAAAAGAGAAGAAAGGGAACCACTCTACCCAGTGTGAGTGGCACTCTTGAAATTTTCCACTGGCCAGAGGCTGTGGCAGCCAGCTCGTCTTGCCTCACCACCCCTTTTGGGCCACAGTGATTTCCCCTGAAGGGCTGGTGGGGGAGTAATTGAGGTGGAGAGGAGGAATATCTGACCTTCTGCTAGGTAGAGTTATGATCATTCAAATTAGAAACCTATACAAAGATGCCACAGAAACACTTCTATATGAGACGGCTAAGCTCTGTAGTGTTATTATAGTATACATAGTTTTCTTCAGCTTTCCAGTCCAACCCAGAATATCCCAGAGCCCCATCCACCAGGCATTCTGTGAAATAAATGTATGTTGTTTTAAACAGCATTTATACACTGAGAACTGCTTCTATTGTATCATGTCACATATACAGAACATGTTAAGCTTGAAAAGCAAGTCTTAATCCACTGCTATTTCAAATGGGCTGTATAAAATTCTACATTTAAAAGACAGATTGTTCTTTGGTATAACAATATATATTTATGTATTATATTTGTGTATAATGATACTAATTTGTGTATTATGTTTATTTGGCTAAATAAAATGTGTCTTTTAGGATCTATTTATCATAGATAAAAGGCATTTTAGGACAATTTTGTTCTTTTGTTGCCCTAGTAAAATTATCTTTTCTGAAGAACCAGTGTTTTAATTCAAGATAGTGATCTCATGTTGTATTGAAATAAATTTAAATTGTTTTATAATATTTAGCAAGCCTAGAAGTTAGAATGCTGCATGGAAGGTAATAATAAGGTACACATTAGCATTTGCTTTTAATTGCTTTAACTCTTGCATCAATTTGAGTAAAATGTTGAGGATGCAGGCAGTCATTTAGTCACTGAAAGAAAAAATAAAACTTGTTTACTAAATTGAAAAGAAATTAGGAAAATGATTTTCTCCAAATTACATTTCTACTCAAATGCACTCCAAACCCGAGTTATTTCCCTAATTATATTTTATATGCAATGAATTCTTAAACTTCTTTATGCACGTTATGCTCTTGGTTGGCAATTAAACATCAATCGAATTTCCATTAAGTTGGAAACCACAGGTACTGGTAGTTTTTAAAGATGTGATTTTAGCAAGGTATTTGTCTTGGGATAATAGTAGTAATAATGCATCCATTGACTACTTTAAAGTTTACAAAATGCTGTCCTGCAGAGAGCCAGTATGGTATCCTGAAAAGACCTGAGGCTTTGGCTTCAGACCTGAGTATGAATCCCACTGTAGCCACTTACTATCACCCTTCCTCTCAGCTTTCTCATCTGTAAAATGAGGAGAAAACCTATGTGGAAATGTTGTTGTCATTAAACAAGAATGAATGCATGTACAATTCTTAGCATGAAACAGTAGCGTTAAAACCCCCAATATTTAATCTTTGCAATTTTATTAGGAAGTAGGTTTTATCTCTCTTATAAACATGAGTCAGTTGAGGCTCAGGCAACTCATCCAGGGTCGCCAACTCTGTTTTATGACTCCAAGTCTAGGACATTTCCCTCCTTTTGGCTACTTCTGGAACAAGACCACAAAAACTGATAAAAGGATTAGCAGCAGGCTGGGTGTGGTGGTTCATGCCTGTAGTCCCAGCACTTTGGGAGGCCGAGGCGGGAGGATTGCTTGAGCCCAAGAGTTCGAGACCAGCCTGGACAAGATGGCAAAACCCCATCTCTATAATTTTTTTAAAGTTTTATAAAAGGATTAGCAGCAATTGCTAGATATGACCTCTCATATGTGATCTAGACTCCATTAAGGCAGCCATTCCCAGCCCAACATACGTGCCATGCTGCGTGACTCAAGCCTGCTGTTGCATTAGCTGAAACTCCATCTTTTCTCTCCTGCTCAGAAAAGCCCACGAAGGGAGAGTGTGGGTGGGTGTCTATTATTAATAGGGATGACCTGCAATCTGCTCTGTTTCCAGCCTCCTAGTACTTTATTACTGATAGCAAGTTTTTTGAACACACTTCACACCTTACAGCAGCACACCACAGTTGGGAACCATGGCATAAGACGTGTTCTAGGTAGAATAAGTAGGTCACTTTGCAGTAGGGGTTTCCTGCTGGGGAGTAGTGTGAAAGATGGTGGAGCCAGTAGGAGTCTAAAAAGTTAAGACTTGATCTTGTAGGCACTCAGAGCTTCTTGGGTAGGAAAGCAATGAGGCTAAAATGGTAGTCTGCAGGACCTGGAAAAAGCCTGGAAGCCAGGAAAACAGCTGGTCTATTGAAGTGAGCCAGATGGGATGAGCTGAAATCCTGAACTAAGGCAGTGGCAGCAGAAATGGGAAGGAATGAACAGATCCGAGAAGATTTGTGACTGACTGGATATGCATGGCCAACCAAAGAGGTAAAAGGGCCATGTAATAAAGCAGAAGTTTCAGCATAAGCTGTCACTTAGGCAGTAGGTTTCCTTCTCTAAGTATATTTTGCTTAAATATGTATTAAAATGATCTTGCAGCCCCAGGACTCAATATCCCTGTTGGTGGAAAGTAAACAGTTTGGAATGGTGCTAAACAGCAGAGAAAGCACTGGCTTAGGATTAGACATTTATAACACACAGTTCATAAAATATTAATATATTTTTTCACCAAGTTACTGCCTTATGGAAGTGTTTGGTTAACCTGCTGCACTGGTTTTAGATATTGGGCTAAGTGACTTTGTGGTTAGTCATACAAACATGCTGGTATCTAAATGCAGGAAGTGATTCTAGAACATTACAAGTGGGTGATACAACCTTGTGGATTGTTATCTTTAGGCACCTGACCAGCCAATAACTAGGACGTTTGAAGTGATTAAGAAAATCTATTTTTTTAATTATACTTTAAGTTCTGGGTCATCTGATACACTGTATATCTTACGCCCATGAATGTAGGCTCCTTAAGGGTGGGGATTTTTTTTTTTGTTCACTGCTGTAGCCCCATCAGAGAACAGAGCCTGTCACTTAGTAGATGCTCAGTCAGTAATTGTTGAATGTGTGACACCAGGGATCATGAGTGTCTGGCTCACCAAAGGAGCCCTGGTGCTGATTTTACAGAAGGAGCTTAATAAAACCTGATTTAGTTGAGCCAAAACAAATTGAGCAGCATTTGAACTAGTAAAACACATTTTTATTTGGCTTTATATTGTGTCAAATACAGTAAAATAATTTTAGGTTGATAATTCTTTACATGAGATATTCAACAGTAACAAAATTATATTTATTCTTTTGCTAGTGATGAGTTGGAACAATTCATGGAAAATCAAGGTGCATCGAGCCCAGGTATCCTTATTTTAACAACAAGCCTCAGCAAACCATTCATGCGACTGGAGAAATATGTTACTCTCTTGCAAGAGTTAGAACGGCATATGGAGGTAAGGGAAGGTGAACTTTTTCAAGCTTGTGTGCCAAGTGTGGTCCTGTGCTCTGGAGGATGCAGCCAATTTGCCTCCAAAATGGCCTTGCAGAGGAATCAAGGTCTTGGATTCGAAATTTACTTTATCTGTTCTTCTCTCTTCTCAGGCTTCTAGTTTTCCTCTTTATGCAGCAAAATAAGATCCTTATTCTTTGCTACTAGATATTAATGATCATTCTCCCTTTTCGCTCTTTTCTTCCAAGCCTTGGTCCTGTGGCTTCCCTTAAGTCTATGCTTACTTGCTAACTTGAGTTTTCTTTTGCCCTCTCAGTAGTTTGGTCAAAATCCAACTAAGAAATCTTCTTTGGTTCTGGTATATTAACCAACTTTATTAGGGGAGATAGAGCAAAACAACATCAGAATGTACAAAGAACAAGTTCACTATAGACAGGAATATTTATCTCTAGAATTCTGCCATCATTCAACTTCCTGTCTCTGGATAACAATGGAAGATTCTGGTATTCCTTAAAGACTAATGGATGGACACAATATTAGTGGTATCTCTCTACACATCATGCATGTACATCAGAGTCCCCCCACATTTTTATTTATAAACCTACAGTTTACTTACAACTGTTGTAGCATAGCTATAATCTTTTCTAAATATTAAGATTTTGCAGTGAGGCCTGATAATTGAATATTTTTTCACCAAGAACCAAAGGCCTCATGTTATGAAAAACCAATCAGCAGAGTTAGCTCCTTGAGCCGTTCTTTTGTGATTGTTCATGGGGGATTTAAGTGTGGGTGGGAGAGGAGGGCCTGCTGGAGGAGGCTGCGTTTACCCTAGTTGCTCTTCCTGTGTCTGGGGAAAGGTTTTGAGGTTTCAAGGGGTTTGATTATCTTTAAAGTAAAAGGGTGCACCCGCACTCTGCTGGGCTTGTCAGCATTTGTAAGGATTGAAAGAATGTTCTCTGAGTGAAACCACATTCTCAGGGTATTTGACCTGCCTGAAAGCTGGAGGCAGTGGGGAGCTGGTGAGCAAAGCCTGTCAGTGTGAAATTTCAGTTAGGGCTCAGGAAGGTGTTGACCTCTGGATGCCTTTCCATAAGCTAAACCAGTTTGCTGAACCGTTTGAGGTTTGCCCCTCCTTGCTTATCACAAAAATCCAGAAACAAGTGGCCTCAGTTTCTATTACTTTTCAGTGTTGAAATACAAATATGCACTTATTTTGGGGAGAAACAAATCCCAGACGCTCTTGCTGCCTGGATCCTATATCCCAGCCTTTCTTGTAGTGGAGCCTGTTCTCCTCCTGCCTCCATTTGCTGTGGGTGACATGTCTTTGGTTGCCTCTCATTTCCCATCATCAGAAAATACAAGCCCTTAGTACTAGTTCACCACTGGGTGAGACACTTTGTGCAGATTTCAGAGCATTTGACATGGCTGCTAACAGTAGAATAAAACCTGAAATTCTTGGTTGTCAGTTGATTTGGATAAGGATAAATTTTACTGTAAAGGAATACAACCTTACTTTTTATGAGCAATATCATTCTTGGCTTGGGTCAGGCCCCTAATCTGTTCAGCTCTGTATTTTATCACCCAAGACTAGTGAGGCAGGAGATTTGGTCTTCTCTTACTCCAGCTGAGTTCCAAAGGTCATATCCCATATGCCCCAATGTTAGGTGCACATCTACCCATAAGAATCTCTATCTTCCCTTCATAAACAGTTATGGAATTGTGGATTCCTCTAAGCCGTTTTTGAATCTGTCCACTTTTCGGAATTGCAAGTACCACAGGATTGCAGGCCATGTGTAAGAGCCTTGCTTAAGAAGGAAAAATATGGTATGAAACTTGGAATCTTTTCCAATCTGCCATGTTCACACTGCTGAAAGAAAACGGAGGCATTTTAGGAAATGGAATTAGATTGATTTTTCTCTTGAGTTTTTGTTGTTGTTGTTTATTTGTTTGTTTGTTTTGAGACAGGGTCTCACTCTATCACCCAGGCTGGAGTATAGTGGCACAATCACAGCTCATCACAGCCTCGACCTCTGGGCTCAGCTGATCCTCCCAGCTCAGCCTCCCAAGTAGCTGGGACTATAGGCATGCACCACCATGCCCGGCTAATAGATTGATTTTTCTCTAACCACGACTCTTGTTTCCACCATTCCCTACCTCCTGTCATCTACCAACAACATGACCTAATGATATCCCTGGAATAATTATTTAATTATTATATTTATTATTAAATAGTCATTATCCAAAGCATAATAGCAAAAAGGGAAATGGGAACTCTTGCCTTTTACTACATTGTTACTAAATATATGATGTGTTACCAACTCTCTTAATTTCTTAATCACCTAATAATTAGAGTCACTGAGATTCCAAATGCTCCCATGCTGCTCTATTTTTTAATCTTTAGTATACAGTAAAATTAATGTTTTTCTTCTGGTGCACAGTTCTATGAGTTTTCACACAGGTATAGATTCATGTTACCATGACCACAATTAAAATACAGAACAGTTCCATCATCCCCCAAAATTCTCTTGCTATCTTTGTGGCCATACTCTCCTTCTACCCCTAACCCTTGGCAACTGCTGATCCTCTCTCCTCTAACATTGTTTTCAAATGTATTCCTTTGATAGGATACTCATCCAGATCATCAGGATATTCTGAAAGCAATCGTGGCATTCAAAACTCTCATGGTAGGTGATGCTTTAAAATCATAATTCTCCATTTTGTATATTTTATTCCTGAAAGAGCGATTTGTGTGTAACATTTATTTCCCTATACAAAGGTCTTTAGAATGGAAATAATAAGCTTTCATGACAGTATAGCAGTGATTGTTTCATTTACTTTTGTCCTGCAAAAATCATGCTTACCTAAGAAAGGTTGCCAGGCTGAGGGTATAAAGCAATCACATTTACAGTCTCAGCCACATTAAGCCACATTAAGCATTGGTGTGTAGGTGGGGGGTTTCCTTTTGTCTCTTTGTCTTTACCCCCATTGCTCACTTAATGACGAGTCTGTGTAACTCATCATTCACTGATTTGCATCAATACTGGATTCAACTAGTTATGCCAAAGGGTATGAGTTTTTTCTTTGCATATGAAGAAGAAATCCTTCATCAAATCTAAAAGGGGGGAAAAAACCTAAAGTACTAAAATGCAAGTGCTTTATATAGGTTGCTATCAACAGTACCTGTGATCTTGTGTCTTCAGTGTGATGGTTACTGTATCTTCTTGAACCCACTGATATAAAACCACTTCGTGCCATTTTAGGAGGAAAGAAAAACTTCATTTTGGGCAATTGATTAAACTTAGCTTCATTTCACACAATTCTGTAGCATTATAAGTGATTTGGACTAATGTTTAATTATTAATCCTTGTTGAAAGATCAGTAATTGATGTGTCTGTAGTTGAACAGCAAGTTGAAGACCAGAGTAAGTATTAGGTTAAAATTGCCATTGTTATATGCCAAGAACAGTCCAATATTGGCAGTTTTACATGGCGCAAGCTAATAGAACAGCCCAGTGAAACCCACAGCATTTATCATAATTATGGTTCTTCTGTTTTTTCTTGTATAAATAGGAATGTAAAATGAGTCTTTTTAAAAACCTGTATTTCTTTCTGATTATGTTATATAACTTGCCTTGATGATTTAGTATATTTATTCCTACTATAGGTGTTCTTAAAATATGTGTACAGTGAATTTGTTTCTTTGAGTTTCCATGTAGCTGAAAGGGACAGCAGAGATTTTATAGAAAATATACCCCCAAAATATTATCTTACATCCATTTGGAAACAGTAACAGAACTAACCATGTGCTTATTTTTTTATTCAATTCGGAAGGCATGCTGTTAAATTAAGATAACCTCACAGTTTCTTAAGCAGTGATATATATATATATATATATATATATTATATACGTGTATATATATTATATATATACACGTATATATATGCATATATATATAGAGAGAGAGTATTCATACCCCACATAGTGTTGGCAAACTGTAATTTTTTCTTGGTTTTAAATTTCAGTATGTCATCATGAAATTCAGTTGTATCTCTTTTTTCCAATCCTTTTAGAAATAAAAACTAATTTAGTATTTTTTTCACAGCAAACTTGGTCATTAAACAAAGTACAGCAGTGCCTAGGTTTCATTATAAGTTTGATTCACTGTGGCATAAAGAATTTAATTTTCTCTTTCACTATAACTCCAGGAGAAATTTTTTGTTTTTTATTATTTTCAAGATGTTACCTTGTTGGAAATTGAGTATATGTTAGAAATACAATTATTTTGTCACTAAAGCCCTATTTATGCAACGATAGACAATGTAAGAGGAGCTAAAGCAGGGGCACCAACCAGTAGATCTGAATCTACCAGGTCTTCACCTGGCTCTGGTCTGTGTGATTTGGCTGCTTGCTTTCCCATATTCTTTACAGGGAGGGAGAAATAAGCTCTTTCTAGCATTTTGTTTTGACGCTTTGGCAAAATGAAAAATCGGCCTTCCTCACAAAACTTTTGGGGGCTCAAGCCTAGAGATTTAGGGTAGTGGATCTTTCTATCTATCAAGAACAGGCCTGGTCATGGGATTCATGATGAGTTATAGGGACTCAGTGGGAACCAAAGAGTCAGAAGCCACATCTTACTTTGGTCTTACTTTAGTCTATTTCATAAGAATTCCTATTCCATTATGTTCTGCTTTGGTTCTGTAGGGGCAATGTCAAGATCTGAGGAAGAGAAAACAGCTGGAGTTACAGATACTGTCCGAACCTATTCAGGCATGGGAAGGAGAAGATATTAAAAACTTGGGAAATGTGATTTTTATGTCACAAGTAATGGTGCAGTATGGAGCATGTGAGGTAAGGTGTTTCAAATCTCAACATCATTTCTTCCATCTTTCATATTTTTCTTCCTTTTTTTTTTTGATGGAGTCTTGTTCTGCCACCCAGGCTGGAGTGCAGTGGTGCCATCTTGGCTCACTGCAACCTCTGCCTCCTGGGTTCAAGCAGTCCTCCTGCCTGAGCCTCTTAAGTAGTTTTTCTTCCTTGTTCTTCCATCAAAGTCAAATGCTACAACATTCAAATCAGAAGCTGAGCACCTATTCTTTGTTCAACATTCTGCTAGGTGCTGTGGGAGATAGGAGAAAAGAATAAGCAATGATCCCTGTTTTCAAAGAACTCATTAAAACAGACTAAAACACAAGTTGCAACTAGCTAACAAACCAAATAGTCAATGTTCGATTTTGCGATCTCAACAAGAGTCCATAGAAGTTCACAGGAGGGAGAGATCAAGAAGACCTTATGGAGACAGGACTTGAGAAGGGGGCACAAAAACAAAAGGGAAGGATTTCACAAGGCAGAGGTCATTTTTATCTTAGGAGAGAACAGAAATGTGGCTTTGGTTTGCTGCAGCACAGTAAGGAAACCAGCCTGTAGGGAGCAAAAGAAGCAACTTGGCCATAGTAAAAGACTGATTGAGTCAGGTAGAATTAGATTATGCAGAAGCTTGACATCAGGCAAGAGTAGTTCAGACAGATGCAGCAGGCCATGGGAAATAATGAGAGTCCACAGTCATAGAACAACACTCCGAAAGGGATGTTTCACACTAATCTGAGACCCATATATGTCAAATGAACTGGAGGGAATGGACGAGAAGCAGAAAGGCCAGCTGGGATGGAAAGTGAGAAGGAGTCCTCTAAGACGGTGGTGACACTGGGAATGGAGCAGAAGGGGCAAATTGGAGGCATCTTTAGAAGGGAAAGTCAACAGGAAGTGTTGCCCCTGGGCTAGAGGAGATGAAAAATATAATTTTAGACCTGTAGATAATCTAGGTGGAGATGTCCCATAGGCAGCTGTTAACGTAGTATGGAAATGTGAGTGAGAGGTCAGAGTTGGAGGCAGAGACTTAGATGTCCCTAACAGATATGCCTTCCTGGGAAGTAAATATCCAGAGAGAAGCCCAGGGGATGGGGGGAGCTGAAGATGGATTATTTCTTTTAGGAAGGGGCCAGGGAAAGGGAGAAAGGTTGATCATGGTACCTGGTTTGATGTATCTGGTGTTAGAATTGTCTTCCTTCTCCCAAAACATCTTCCTACACTCTTTGACACATCTTTGGCAGAGATTCATTACTTTGGGTTAATAAGCAATCTCATTTAAAATGCAAATACCCCAGGGAAGGTTATTGCAGTGAGTCTAACTATTACTCATTCACACCTTTGGGATAAACCCCTTGGGTGAAGGCAGGAGGAATCAGTGCCAGAAAGAATAAAAAGACAAAGAGGAAGGTAGAGAAGAACTGGGGGAGCATGGTGTCATGGAAATTCCACGAGGAGCATTTGAAAATGGCCAGTGTGCTGACTGCTGCTGAAGGTTCAGAGGGCAAGGAATGTAAGGACCAAGAGGAAGCCATTGGATTTTGCTAGAAGGCAGTTATTGATGACTTTCCAAGAGAAATGGGGATGCAGTTAGGGATGGATCAATGCGGAGAAAATGAAGGCAGCAAGTAACTTGGCAATAAAATGTCAAGAAATGGGATATTATGCATAAAGAGCCACATGGGGGCAAGCCAAGGTCTGTTAGGATAGGAGGTGTACATATGTTAAAGAAAAAGAGGAAAAGCTAGTAAAACAGAAGAGGATTCTGGGAGAAGAAGAGGAGATGTCTGTAGAGGAAAACTAAGTGAAACAAAGATGTGAGAGAATGTAGAGCACTTGTTAGAATAGTTAGCCTGGAAGGGTTGCTCTTCTCAAATGGAAGGAAGGAGATGGAGACAGGCATAAGGATAATTGTAGCTAAGATGGCTGGGCGTGGAAGGCAAACGTAACTTTTGCGTATACTAATTGCATATCTGTTGAAGGGGCTCACAGCAGCCCTTATGTTTCGAGGTTTCCTCAGTGCCATTAAAAAAGTGTATGGGAGGCCGAGGCGGGTGGATCACCTGAAGTCGGGAGTTTGAGACCACCCTGACCAACATGGAGAAACCCCATCTCTACTGAAAATACAAAATTAGCCGGGAGTGGTGGCACATGCGTGTAATCCCAGCTACTTGGGAGGCTGAGGCAGGAGAATCGCTTGAACCCGGGAGGCAGAGGTTGTGGTGAGCCAAGATCGTGCCATTGCACTCCATCCTGGGCAAAAAGAGCAAAACTCCATCTCAAGAAAAAAAAAGTGTATCTACTTTTACATTTTACATAAATCCAATAATTATCTTGTTCTTAATGACTAAAGCTAATTTTATGAATACGACTTTAACAAACATGTTAGAGCATACTAAATTTCTTATCACCTGAAAACCCCTTCATCTTGCCATTTTTTCAAAGTAAAATATATTTTCATTTTGTGAACCTGGAGACTTATTTTGTGCCCAGGTCTAGGACATCTCACTGGCTGCAGAAACTGTGGTGACTTCTCAGGCTTTCATACATGGAAAGCAAGCATGGTTATTTGTATTTAATTGTTATGTACAAAGAGAAGAGAGATAAACTGTGGGTTTATGTCCATGTCAAAGTAAAATTCAACTAGTTTTGTGTTTTCAAGTTGGGTATGTTTTTTTAAAAAAAAATTACCGTTAATGTTTCAGTTGTTTATATAAGGTCTATGTTATAAGGCAGTGATTCCAGAAATTCTCAACAGATAAAATGTCCAATTCTGTTCTTCATGTATTATTTTCATTCCCTCTCAGGAAAAAGAAGAGCGGTACCTTATGTTATTTTCAAATGTCCTGATAATGTTATCTGCAAGTCCTCGGATGAGTGGCTTTATCTATCAGGTTAGTCAATTTCATATAAAACACATAGCAGACCCCCTAATGAAAACAGGTTTCCATCCAGATGCAATATCTCCACTATGGCATTAAAAGCTCAAGCCAGGAAAACCAGAATGTTCTGACCCTTCATTGTAATTAAAGAGCTTGTAAGAGCAGATGTTCCTTAGATCAAAGACCTTTGTATTAGTATAATGAGTTTATCTTGAATATATCCACCGCTTTAGTTATGCACTAGGTTTTGCATGCATAAATGGAAACTAGATAAATTAGCAGCAGTGTCGTACAGGCCCATGTCATTATTGCTGAGAAAACATAAAGCTGGGACCTGCTCCTATGTTTGTCTTACTATAGTCACAGCATATGATTCAGGCTTCTAAGAAGCATGTTATTAAACTCCTTAGGAAATTAAACGTCCCTCAGTCAGCTCCCAAGATACAGAGTATTATAAGTTACTGTTGCCTGTTACATCTTGGCCTGGCAATTAATAATTTTCATAACATCTGAGCCTTCACTTTTTTTTACTGATTCTTATGAAAATGTGTTAGAAAAGTAAACTGCTTTGTAAATCCTGATCTTATAGTTTAGGGTGTGTTAGCCAAACACAATCCACATTTTCCCCTTGCTTTCTTTGTCTGATTAAAATTTAGAGCAGGGAAACATATTTTCTATTGACGGACTGGAGAAATACGTCTAGCCATAATTTTGTAGTGCTGAGAGGGTCAGAAAATCTAAGTGAAATAAACAGAGACCTGTATAACTGCAGAATTAATGAGAATGTTCTTTTTCTAATAGGGAAAAATACCAATAGCAGGAACAGTGGTGACTAGATTAGATGAAATTGAAGGGAATGACTGCACATTTGAAATCACTGGTAGGTAATTTTCTCTTTTTCATGTAACTACTTCCAATTCTTTTTGGAATGAAGGGGAATTTAATAAATAAATGCCATTATTTTCTGTTACATAGGCCACGAGCAAATTTTATGCGGGCATGGCAAAGCATATTCCATTTCCTGGGATAATTAGGGTACAGCAATAGCACAGAGAAGTCTCCTCTCATTCAAAAGCCATGGCTTTGCCATTAGTTTCAATCTTCTGTTGCATAAGAGCTACTTGTGAGAGCTAAGGAATAACGAAATGGACTGATGTAAATGCAATTTTCTTCCCCTCTGTCGTTTGTTCCCTGGTGGCAAAAGAGCCAAAGATAGGGACTTTTATCAGCAATTTTATCATCAGCCCATGAGTTAGTAAGATTTGGTTGTATTTCTGAAAAGTTCTGAAAAGCCATCAAACTTTCTTCACAAATTGAGCATAATGCCAGGCTTCAGTAATGCTCCCTGACATTTTAGCTTATGATCCCTTTTGCCAGGTCTGTGTCATTTATATGTAGTGGCCTCACTGTTGGTGCTGATATGGCACAGTGGCTAAGACTGGGATCATGGCCTTACCTTCTTCTTTCCCAAGAAGGAGCCTAAGGTTTGGTGTTTGCCAAAAGGTTGTAAACAGTCTTAGTTGGATCTTGTTCCAACTTTGATACTGGGGGAACCAGGACAATATTCCCACTTTAGACTTAACTAGATGGACTATGTGCTTACGTTTTTGGATTGCAAGTTTATTTATGGTGAAGTTTTACACTACTTTTAAGCTTCTGTAAGCAGTAAAAATCAAGGACAGTTTTCTAAATCAGACATGAATATTTATTCACTTTGTAATCACAGGTTATCTGTTTCTGATATAGAAATTTCAGCAGGGTTATCCCATAGGTATGAAAACCCCTGAAAATACACACCCAAGTCTTAGTTGCATGAAGTGTATTTATGAATGGGACAAGCTCAAGTTTTTCCTTGCCTTTTGTTTTCAAATTGATCATAATTGGGGGATGTAGGTAACACAGTGGAGAGAATTGTGGTCCATTGTAACAACAACCAGGACTTCCAGGAATGGTTGGAGCAGCTGAACAGACTGATCAGAGGACCTACTTCTTGCAGTTCATTATCCAAAACCTCATCGTCATCATGTAGTGCTCATTCCGTAAGTAGTCCATGTGTTCTGTCCAGAAATTATTGAGTCTTTCGTCAACTCCTGCCTGCTGGAGGCTTACTTATAAGAAGCAGCGAGCACACCCTTAGTCTTTTGGGCAGCCTATATTTGTAGATTTTGAAGTCAGTTAAACCTCACGCATTCTGATTTCTCATTATGAGGCCCATCCAAATTAATGAAAAGGTTTACTTAGAGTGTGCAGTTCTGTGTGACAGTATTCAGATACCCCAACTAACTGCTAGCAAAGTATTTCTAACCAGAAGTCCTGCTAAAATATTTTAATGATAAGCAAGGCTTATTTCCATGAGCAATGGTTATTCTCATACTAACAGTGGGCTAAGTCGAAACAAATAGTTTACCTCCCTAAGTACTTAAACACCTCTATGTCATCTCACTCATGCTCTCACATTTGCTCAGTAACCTTCTTCAAAGGTAAACTTTTAGCATTGTCTCCTTCTGAGTTATCACAAATTTAGACTTTGGAATTTGAATTGATGAGATTTTACTGTACTTGCTGAGTGAGATGGAAGATATGCTGTGTTGTTTGTTAACATATAAACCTATGATGCCAAAATTCCAGTTTTGAGGACTGTGTGTTGTGGTTGGAAGAATATGGGCTTTGGCTTCAGATCTGGGTTCAAATCTTGCTTTGCCAATTACTAGTTAGTTACTTCCCTTGACTGAGTCTATGTCTGAGGCTGTTCTCATGAAATAACCTATTTAAGCACCTGCCAGAGTGCCAAACATATCACTGAACTCAAATGTTGACTGCTACTCCATTTTCCTTCCTTACAGAGGAAGGAAAATTAAATTAATTAAATTCCAGATGAGAAAGAGAGGACAGGATCATGGAATGTTGAGTCAATTTTGTGCTGTTTCTTAGAGACCTGATAATCTGGACTGGAAAGAGCCAGTTCTCAAACTGGAGACTTTTGTTTTTCCGTCTATCCCTTTCTATGGCTGTCTTTGCTAATCCAGTGAAGCTATTGTTGTTCTCTCACTGTGTGGCACAAGGTCGGGTTCAGATGGCAGATTGCCAACATCTCATCAGACATTTTCCCAGTCTTTTAGCTCTACCGGACAGCCCCGAGGACCCTTGGAGCCTCCTCAAATTATAAAACCGTGGAGTTTAAGTTGTCTACGACCTGCACCTCCACTTAGACCATCAGCAGCACTAGGTTATAAAGAGGTAATTTTGCTACCTATGGTGTAAAATGCTTCTGACAAGTTAATTTCGTAGCTTATTACAAATAGTTCTGTGGGAATGTGCTAGAATTTAAGATAGGTGGTATATGTGAGTCAGTCTTGAATTGCCAGACTCAGTGATTTGTTTGATTTCTTAATTTCCCATTTCCCATTGTCCATCTGCAAATATGTACTGAATATCTACAGGATCTATGTGCACTGCCTGAGTGTTCCCAGTCTCCTCCTGAAGTGCTTCTGGTTTACCTTAATGATTATTATGATAATCCTTTAGATTTGTTAATAATGTACACAAATCTCAAACAAGAGCCACTTCATTGTAGTTGAGTTGCCAGTGAAGCAGACCTAATTCAGCATTTGAGATCATTTTGATCAATTTGAACCAAATTAGTAAAGTGTTACGGGACCAAGCTATGAGTCCAAACTATAAAAGTGATATTTGTTGCAATTGGAATGAGAAAAGAATTTGGTGAAAGGAGTGTCTTTTAAAAAGAGGCTTCTCAGAGACAACCTTAAAGGCCATTTAATATTTGGGTAGTGTGGGGATTTAAAGGTTTTGTGTATTTTTTTTTCTCTCGAAGTTGCAGTCAGGAAGTGTCACTCACTAGCTTCTGTAACTGTGTGGAGTATTACTTTTCCATCCAAACAGTGGCTTTATCCCTAACCTGTCTCAAATCATTTCAGATTTCAGAAATGATCCTCATTTATTAGTAACTGTTCTTTAAATTGGTCTTGTTGAGTGAAGATTAAGTTTGTGACAGTTATGAGATGAGTCTTAGAATTATGGGGCAAAGGCAGCATATATTTCTATATCAAACGTGTGTTTTGATGAATGATGCAGACTTAGCTCAATTTTGAGTGTTTTGATTGAAACCACCATGCTTTTGTTTCGATTAATTGTTGCTACCAACTCTAAGTGCAGTAAAAATAGGACAATATTTGGACACTGGAGGATTTTTTGATCCTTTCAACTTGACATGATAGGACAAACAACCCTCGAACTGAATCTTTGTTATGTAACTCTGTATAGAATTTGGTCAGGAAGCAGTCCCACAGATTTGCTTTGGAAATTTACCTGCAATTCTTGCAATCATCCAATTTTCTTCTTTGACTATGTAAACCAGGAGTGCCACTTCATAGTTACCTAGACCCCCTTTTTAATGATGGATATTTTGTAATTATCAGTTACTAAGTTCAAATTAAGGTGAGCTTTGAAGAGTAAAGTTGACTTAATCTTTCACAAAACTAATCTATTAAAACTAAGGCATGATCACTTCGTTTCTGCTGGGGGAAGAGAGTTATTAATATATTCATACAAGATAGTATGTATTTCAGTTGTTTTCAGCATTTGTTATTCTGCACAGAACTGTATTCCTCGGGCTTTTGCATGATAATATTGCATCTGAAACTAATGTGGGAAATGTGATTATATTCCCTCTGTGTAATTTATGATAACACTAACATTTCAAATGTTGTTTTAGAATTATTGATAAGTGGATTTGGTCATTATAACCATCGACCTCTCACGCTCATCTTCTCTTTCTTTACATATTCATTTTAGAGGATGTCTTATATCTTAAAGGTAAGGGTAGTACAATATCTTTGGCTTACAGTGACATCATAATGCTGTGCTGTAACCTTTGATGAATGAAGCTTTCCCTTATGCTTGTTTTGTCCCTTGTTATAATTGGTGGCTAAAATATGAAGATGCAATTTTGACATGTAAGTACTTTGTTCAAAAAGCAGGCTTGTGTGAAATACATATAAAAATGTCATAATGCCCTAAAATGCCCATTTTCCTGTGTTTTTTTTAAATTCTGTTTTTTTCCTGTTATTTTTGTCATGTGAGAGTTTTTCGTATCTTGTCTTTTTTTTCAAGTGTAAGTACTGTGGCTAAGTGAAATAAATGATTTGTTTCCTGTATTTTTAAGGTACTATTAATAATTAATATCCATGCTCCATGTATACACATTTCGTGGAAAATTGGGATAAGGTGATCATGAGAGTTTTTTCCTAAGTCTAAGGTCCTAATCTGTTTACAGATTATTGGATAAAGGATTAAGGATATTGACAATGAGTATTTTTTGACCTGCTGGTTACTCATATGGCAAAAACAAATTCAGTACATTTATTTTGTCTACTAGTTAAATACATGGCTTTATATATGGATAGTTAAGTTTGGCTGTGGGTGTGTTACTTCTAACCCAAAATTATTTTTTAGGAAATCCTTCATTTGGTTCTTCTCCCTGACTGTGGAAAAATGGCTTAGTCTTTCTGCCTTAATTTTCCTGTCTCACAAATGGAAATTATATTCTTATTTGTGGGACTGTTTCTAAGGCAGAATTATTTAAATAGCTTTGAAGCTCTTTGAAAAGTGATCAATACTACACTAGTGGTTACAGTGGTTATTTAGTTCCCCTAAAACTGTATCAGTGGGGAACGTAAACCAAATTAAGAATACTGTTACGTTTTTAGGGTTGACATCCCTTACTTTCTCTGCAGATGGTTCCCTAAAGCCATTTGGCCTCCTGGAGAATCTGCCACATTTTCAGTAGGCACACTCCACTCTTAGTCCCACCTCTGTGCAAATTGAGAGGATAATGTCTTTGCCTCTGTTTTATTTAACCTTTTAGAGTTTATTGGAACAATTTTAATTGTGCATAGAATTAAACATTGATGTACTCCTAACTGAGACTGTCAAAATAAGAGAGAGGAATTCTACTTAGTTTCATTCGTGCTTTTACTTTTGTTTTTGAGGGAGAATTTTAATTCATTAAGAAACCTCTGTCCTCACAGGAGTCTAGCAAAAGCCCTAAAACGATGAAGAAATTTCTTCATAAAAGGAAGACTGAGAGAAAACCATCGGAGGAGGAATATGTGATTAGGAAAAGTATGTGTTTTGTACTGTCTGAAAGTTGTTTATGGATAAATTAACATGAGAATCTTCTTTTATGTGAGGATTTATTTGAAAGCAGATGATTGGAGCAATTTTTTCTTGACATCGTCTTTTACATATAAAGAAGAATGCATGGAAAGCTTTGGTCACTTCTTAAACATTTGAATAAGCTTCTTACGGCTGCACTTCATGGCATCTTAGGCAGATGTCATCTGTATCATTTTCGTGTTGAGTATTTGGCCTCACCTGGTTTAGAACCTCTAAAGGGACCCATTTCCTATGGATACATTTTTTCCCTCTTAGTTTCTGATACTTGAGATATTTTTCTGCAGGGAGATAGACTAAATAGACCCGAAGGCTGAAGTCCTTCCAGAAGTCCCATGCTCAGTGATGCTCTCAGTTACTCAGGGAATCAGCCTGCCCACATCTAGAAACATGGTTTCATTTGGAGACAGACTGCAAAGTCAGTCAGCCAGTCGATATGGACATATTTGGCTATAAGGCTGTGAACAAGGTACTTTGGGACACAAGGTACTTTGGGACACAAGGTACTTTGGGACACATGTGAAGGAGTAAGTGATGTCTCACAAAGAGGTGACAGAATTGTGTGTATCAGCTGGGAATATAGTTTGGATAAATATTTGCTCCACTTCAGCTTTGGCATGCCCCACCCCCCACCCCACACCTGGTTATGCACATTGGCACGTTCACAGGGTGCTGCCATCCAGCCATTGCAGGAATGAGTTTGGAGTAGAGGAGAAGGGAGAAGGGAAAATGAGTGACTATGCCAACTGGTTAGAAAATTGGGTGGGGTTGGCCGGGCGCGGTGGCTCACGCCTATAATCCTAGCACTTTGGGAGGCCGAGGTGGGCAGATCACAAGGTCAGGAGATCGAGACCATCCTGGCTAACATGGTGAAACCCCGTCTCTACTAAAAAAAAATACAAAAAAAAAATTAGCTGGGCGTGGTGGCGGGTGCCTGTAGTCCCAGCAACTCGGGAAGCTGAGGCAGGAGAATGGAGCGAACCTGGGAGGTGGAGCTTGCAGTGAGCCGAGATCTCGCCACCGCACTCCAGCCTGGGAAAGAGTGCAAGACTCCATCTCAAAAAAAAAAAAAAAAAAAAGAAAAGAAAATTGGGTGGGGTTAATGAGGGAAAGCTTCCTAAAGGTGAACCTTGAAAGTTAAAGGAGAGGAAGGCTGGGGTATATCGATGAGAGCTAAGCTAGCAACAAGCTCAGTGCTGTGATTTTGGCCTCACTGAGACCACTGACAAAACACCGCCCCCCCACCCCGGTCCCAATGTAGAGCTCTGGGCTTCAGGAGTAGGCCCTCCAGTAAGCTGAGCTCACTGAGGCTGACTCCAAAGCTCCATGCGGATGCTGTCACGCTTCTCCATCACCAGCGTTGGACAGCTCTTTCCCCTGCCTTTCACACTCTACTGGTCAGAGAAGCCAGTCCCAGGCAGTGGAGCGTGCTGCATCATTTTGAGGGTCCAAAAGCATATATCTGTGAAAAGTCATGATGAATTAAATTTCACAGGTACAGCTGCTCTGGAAGAGGATGCTCAGATCCTTAAAGTGATCGAAGCCTACTGCACCAGCGCAAATTTTCAACAAGGCCATGGCTCAAGTAGGTTCCCCCAAACTACTTTCTCTAGTGAGTGACGTTTCTTCTTTACTGTTTAGTGTCTTTTAGAAAAAGAGAAAAGCAACCAGGACGGGTTGCAGGGTGTGGAAAGCAGGTGACTTGGTGCAGAGGAGTGGTGCAGGACTGCATCTTTCAGATAAGGTGGTTTTAGCTACCAAGCGGTTTGTTTACCCACTGTTGTTTTTCACCCAGAAAGAGAGATGCAAGAGTAAAAGAGTTGGAGGTGATAGAAGTGAAATTTTTTTTTAAAGTTGTTCTCCCTTTGAAGTACACAGATACCTTCACCAACACTAGTTAGGAATTAAAGGGCCCAGAGAGTTCCTGTGTCTGTGAACTGATGCTAATCTCTTCTTATAGGCAGATTTGGAAAGGAAGTCAAAATACTATCTTTGATCAGCTGCATATTTAAACGAACAATGCTTCACCAAAGTCAGGTTTCAAAGTTGCTCTGAAAATCTGGAAATGTAGCTGCTTAGCAGAGGTTGTCCAAAATGTATAAAATCGATCAGGGAGCTATTAGGTTAGGGTATTTCCCCAAACAACTTTCAGGTTACAAACTGAAAGTGAGATAATATTTTCTGATTCATCTTTATGCTTTTTAAAAGATAGGTCACTTTGATTATGTCTTTTGTCTCCCATTATTATAGACATTCAGAATACCTTTTGTGAGGTTTTTGCACCTGCGTAAGAAATGAATACTCCATAGTACTCCATTTTGGACATCCAGTGACTAATCATTTGAGTGTGGGAGGGGATTTCTTAGGTGCCTTGACATATTCTTTCAAAGTAATGCATCTCTAAGGCTGACATAAAAGAAGCATTCTACTGGGCACCATGGCTCACACCTGTAATCCAGAACTTTGGGAGACCAAAGCAGGCAGATCCCTTGAGACCAGGAGTTCAAGAGCAGCCTGGGCAATATGGCAAAATCCTGTCTCTACTAAAAACACAAAAGTTAGCCGGGTGTGATGGCGCACACCTGTAGTCCCAGCTACTTGGGAGGCTGAGGCAGGAGAATCTCTTGAACCTGGGAGGCGGAGGTTGCAGTGAGCCAAGATTGCACCACTGCACTCCAGCTTGGGTGACAGAGTGAGACACTGTCAAAAATAAATAAAAGAGAGAGAGAGAGGGAGGGAGGGAGAGAGAGAGAGAGAGAGAAAGCATTCAATGTGAAAGTTGACACATTTGGCCGTGAAGAGAGGACTGTCACACTCTGCTTCACAGAGAAAACCTGGCTGTGGCTTTGGGCATGCATAGCTCTGATAACATGTTTCACGGAGCCAGGAGAGGAAAGTGAGGGCAGTTTTAGTTCTGAGAACTAGAGAAGAGAGGGGGACAAAGAGATACCAGAAGCATCCCTTCTACAAAATCTGACCTCGTCTCCTCCCGCACCACCTATTTTTATATTTGACAGAGTGGATGGGTCTGCAGCTGGGAAGTGCAGCCAGATATTCTGGCTTAAAAAGACACATCTTCACCCTTGCTCCCTACCCAACCTTTTACATGTGGAAGATGTCTGGCACTGTGCTTGTCACACAGCAGATCATTTAGCATCATGGTGACCTCCTGTCTTCTATCCCTCTCTAACCAGAAACCCTGTTTCTCTCAACTGACTGCCCTTGGCTCTTACTGCATTCAGCCAGTCATTCAGTCAGTTTGCTTTCCACTTATATTCATCCGTTGGTATCTGCAGGGCATTGGCTCCAGGACCCCCAGAGATAACAAAATCTGACGATGCTCAAGTCCCTGATATAAAATGGTGGAGTATTTGCTTATCATCTCCATATATCTTCCCATATACTTTAAATCATCTCTAGATTGCTTATCATACCTAATAAATGTAAATGCTATGTAAATAGTTGTTATACTGCATGGGGTTTTAAATTTGTATTGTTTTTTATTTTTTCTGAATATTTTCAATGCACAGTTGGTTGAATCCACAGATGTGAAACATGCAGATATGGGGGGCCACCTGTATTAAGCACCTACAAAGTGCTAGGCCCTGGAGAAGGCAGAGACACATCTCACCTCCAGAAAGGGGAGGTAGTCAAGTGAAGGCAGTGAGTGTGCACACCTCTGAAGGAACTTGGCCTAGAAGAGAGGAAGCCAGTGGCTCAGAGAGACCCAAGATTAAGCACTTGAGCTCTGAGAGGAAGGATCCAGAGTGAGGGAGGTGCAGGAGAGCTGTTTGGTTGGGCCCCAATGCCTGTTCTGTCACCTCTTCTGTCCCAGAGCCTGGAGACATTCTGGGCAGAGGACACCTACATCTTTGCTGATGATGTGATAATCTCCAAACCTTATTCCACCCTTGATGAAAATGGTCTTAGGAGACATACCTACCTTACCCTATAAGACTGTAAAGAGAACAAATGGGGGTGATGATGCTTCTGAGGCCCTTTAAACACATTGTGTTTCAGTGCAGTGCTACTGTCAACCTTTTACTACAATGACAAAATACCGTAGCATAGGATGTAGTGTGTCCTTCCCTGGAGATCTGCAGGGAAGAGTGATCACTGGTCAGCTCTTTGCTCTGGAGGAGGCAAAACAGGAAAGAATGGAGGTCTTGGTTGTAGACAGGTATTACAGGGCTCTTTTGCATTATTTTGCTGAATACAAAATGCTTCCCACCTCGGGAAGATTGAATCAGTGTATTTGGCCATTTAGAATTTCTCATGTCAGGAAAATTTAGTCAGCAAATGATGGGTGACTGTCCTCTGGGTGTAATGTAGCCACATGCTATGAACAAAGACCCTTCTGTAACAATAATGGAAAAGAACTAACACCCACTATTTCTACTCTTCACTAGTAACTCTCCCTCCTCCTCCCTCTTGCAACCTTTGTTTGTAGGTACTCGAAAAGATTCCATTCCACAAGTCCTGCTCCCTGAGGAAGAGAAACTCATCATTGAAGAAACCAGAAGCAACGGCCAGACCATCATGGAAGAAAAGTGAGTAGAACAGGCAAAACCTTGCCTAGTTTTTCTTGGGGCTGGCAAGAAGGTCTGGTAGGACGGGGGGCTCCTGGAGAGTCTATGATGAGGGACAACCCCTCCTTATCTGGGAATGCGGCCTGCTTTGCTGTGCATGCATTTGGGAGACTTTAGAGGGCTACCCACTAACAAAAGGAAGGAGGAAGGAAAGGCAGAGGTGGCATAGCCCTCCAAGGCAGCTCCAGCTGGCAGCTGCCCCTGCGGCCAGCTCCCCATCCAGTAAGCTGCTTCTGAGCACGTGGGAACATCAGTGCCCTGGATGAGTTTAGGAGGTGGCTGGGAATTCCAGCCACAGAACCAATTTCCTTGCCCAGAGAGATGCCACTCACATGTTTTGAGTCAGAAGCTGTGCTTTCACATATTCGACATCATTTAAAATCCTACAGCAATCCAGTTAGATAAACATTACTCTCACCACTTTCACAGATAAAGAAACTGAGGTACAGGAAGTTCAGGGAAATTATGTCTCTGACTTACCTTTACACAGTAGTGTGGGTGACCTAATGGGGAAAATCAGGTTAAGTACCTTCTGGCTCATAAAATTAACACAAAGTAGCCAAATAATTCATTTGTCTAAACTTGAGTCATTTCTGAAGTCAGGCCTAAATTTGCATAGGACAGCATATTTCAAGGTGCTTGGCATTGTCAATGCATTTTACATCTGGTGTGTGAAGTGATACAGCAAAATGGTTAAGTACTTGGGCTCAAGCAAAAAACAGTGTGGTTCAACTCCCACTTCTGCTACTCATTAGCTGTGTGACCTGGGGCAAGTTGCTTCACCTCTCTGTGCCTCAGTTTCCTCATCTGTAAAATAAGGATGATGGTAATGCTTTCAGAGTTGTTGTGAGGTTAAGTGAAATAAGTATAAAGGCTAGCACTCAATAAATAATGATAGTTAATTCTTATTATAACTATATTCATTTTTACAACTTTGTGAGGTTTTCAGAAAATGTGCTATTATCCCCATCTTACATGTAAAGAAACTAAGATCAAGAGGGGATGAGAAGGAAACTGGTTCCCGGAGAACAGAGGACTAGTAAGTGGCAGGATCAGAACCAAAACTTAGATCTCCAAAATCTTTGCCCAGGGAGAGACCCAGAGAGGAAAAGACTGTTCCGCAACCCAGCCAGGGTACTTCATCCTTTTTTGGGTAATGTATGGTTGGGATATTCCAGAAAGAATGCCTCTGACTTTGTGTCATGTGCAGTCAGAGAACTGAGAAGGGCAATGTCATAGCACAGATATTGTAGACTAGGCAGTCTTGTGATACTTTTCATTATATGATAGGTGATGTTCATTCCTGCCCCAAAGCTAGAGAAATCAAAACCTTATGACGGGAATTGAAAACATCGAACTCCTAAAAACAGAGAGCAGAATGGCGGTTTCTAGGGACTGAGGGGAAAGGGGAAATGGGGAGATGCTGGTCAAAGGGTACCAAATCTCAGGTATGCAGGATGAATAAGTTCTGGAGAACTAATGTACAGCGTGTTGACTACAGTTGGCCCTCTGCATGCGTGGGCTCTGCATCTGTGGATTCAACCAACCCCAGATCAAAAAAATATTCAGAAAAAAATGGATGGTTGCATCTGTATTGAACAAGTACAGATTTTTTTCATACCTAATAAAGTTTTTCTTTTTCCGTCTTTGTTGAGGGATAATTGACAAAGGTGTACAATGTGATGTCTTGATATATGTATGCACTGTATTATACCATATCGTTTTTTTCCTAAGTAATATGGTATAACAAATATTTACATAGCATTTACATTGTATTAGGTATGATAAGTAATCTAGATATGATTTAAAATATATGGGAGGATGTGCATTGGTTATATGCAAATACTATGCCATTTTATGTTAAGGACTTGAGCATCTGTGGATTTTGGTATCCATGGGGGTCCTTGAACCAATACCCCATGGATACCAAGGGAGGGAAGACTGCATAGTTTACAATGGAGTATACTTGAAGTTTGCTAAGAGTGTAGATTTCCACCACATACATACAAAAGGTAACTATGTGAGGAGATGGATATGTTAATTAGCTTGATTATGGTAACCACTTCACAATGTGTACATATATCAAGACATCACATTGTACACAGCTTTGTCAATTATCCCTCAACAAAGCTAGAAAAAGAAAAGCTTAGTGACGGGCCCTAGTCTCTTGTGTTTTGTTCACCCAAGCTGGGAAGTGAGTAGAAAAGGAGGAGGGAAGTATAGAAAAGGTGTAATGACATTGCATTTAGCTAAGCATGTGTGGTGGTGGTTGTTCTTCCATCAAAATGAAGAAGATGGAAACCATTTAGAGCAGTACCATTCCCAATCAGCTAGAAAGTCCACTGTTTTTCAGGATCTGTATTTTTATAATGTGGCTTTTATTGTTAAGTATTTTAACAGTATCTCAGTGCAAGCCATTTGTCTCTGAATTTTATCTTTATGTTCTAGGAGCCTTGTTGATACTGTTTACGCCTTGAAGGACGAGGTCAAAGAACTGAAGCAGGTAATAAAATATAAAAGTCATTTTCTCGGGTAACAGAACCATTCTCTTTTCCTTGCCTCACACTGCTCATGCTTTCAGGGAAGGCCTAGGAGCAAGGTAGCGAGGGGGGATTTTTATTTTCCTTGTGTCATCAAGGTAGGTTTTGTTGATTTTATCATGTAGCCTTGAATTTAAATTTCCGAGGCTTGCTTTTATTTCTATGTAGTAGTTCACAATAGAGTCCCAAAGTTAGTTACAACTTTCCTGTTCTCTGACATCCATAAACAGACTTTAAGAAAAGACTAGTCATTCATGAGTGTGTAAGTGTAAAGAGAACCATTCATCATGGTTTGTGGGCTTTTCTGCCGATGTGGTCCAGTGCTCCGTGATGCACACTGTGCCTTGTGTGTGAGGACTGACTATCTGGTGACAGAGTGAAGGATGGATGGTAGGGGAGACAGACCAGGGCCTAGAAGACCACTTAGGAGGTTCTTACAAAACTCAGGGTGAGACCTGTCAGAGTCCTGAACTGAGGCAGGGTAATGAGGCTGGGGAGGAGGAAAACTAATGTAAAGGATGGCATATTGCAGAGTTTGAACTTATGGACGAGGATAATATGATTTTGAGATTAAGAAAGAGCCAGGGATTAAAGATGAAGCTTCTTCCCAGGGTGGCTAGTTGCATATGGTGGTGCCCCTTCATGGAGATCAGTAATCACAGGAGGAGGAGAAGTTTGGGGTGTTGAGAGAGATACTGAGTTCACTTTAGGACCTGATGAGTTAAAGGTGCTTGTGACATATCTAGGTGGAAATACCAAGCTGCTGCCAGGTAATCTCAGGTACGTGAGAGGATCACTTAAGCCCGGGAGTTTGAGGCTGCAGTGAGCCAGGATCATGTCACTGCACTCCAGCCTGGTGATAGAGTGAGACCCCATCTCTTAAAATAATAATAATAATAATAATAATAATAATAAAAAATACCAGGCTGGCAGTTAAGATTGTGGACCCGATTCTCAGTAGACGAGGTCAGTACCAGAGATATTTAGGAGTCCCCTTAATAGACACTTGGGTTGAAACAGAAGTGACACTAAGTGAAAAGTGAGTTAAATTAGAAGAGGATCAGGGCAGGGAAGAAGAATCCAAAAGGTTTCCCAGAGACAGGCAGGAGAATCGACAGGCTGCTTTGTCATAGATGCTGAGGGAGGGAAGGTTGAGGAAGGAAAGAGAGTCAGTGATGAAAGCTGCCCCGAGGATGAGCAGGAGGAGCCCTTGGAAGGGCCCCTCTCTGTTTGGTAATCAACAAATCTTTCCCCATCATAGGAAAATAAAAGAATGAAGCAATGCCTGGAAGAAGAATTGAAGTCAAGAAGGGACCTAGAAAAGCTGGTGCGGAGGCTTTTGAAGCAAACAGATGAGTGTATTCGAGCCGAGTCCAGTAGCAAGACCTCAATTCTTCCATAACCATCACTGTGCCACCGGGCGGAGTGTGCCTTCAGGGCATCTTGAAATGTCCGGCTGAATGATTTGACTCAGTTTGCTCACTTCTTTGGCTTTTGTTTTGTGTTTGAGTCTCTCTCTCTCTCTCTCTCCCCCTCCTTCTCTCTCTCCCCTCTGTGTGCGTGTATGTTTGCGCGCACGTGCGCGCTTGGGCATTTGCTGTTGTTTGGTTATTGGTTGGTTGTTCATTTTTTTTTTTTTCCAACAGGTGAAAAAGCAGGAAGGGGTGGTAGAAATGGCCCCAGAGTCTTTTCCAATCAGTAAGAAAGAGAAAGGGATGGCAGGCCAGTTACTTAAAAGGTCTTCAGATTGCCTTCAGTTCACAGTGCCTCTGCAACAGCCATTGCCCTCAGGTCACATTCTTTGGGCTGGCTGCCCTTGCAAAGCAGCTGGCCAAGGCTTATTAAATGTGAACCCAACTTTCCCTCCAGTGCTTTCGTGTACCTACAAGCCTCTTAGTACTTAATTTACTGAAGGCAAATCTTCCAGACTATGGCTAGAGTAGGATGAAAGACAAACACATCTACCCAATGATCTAGCTGCCCTTCCTTAGACCATCACATGCCTCCCCTCAATCACAGGTTTTAAAATTACTGCCCTATGTTGTCTATAAGACCAAGAAAACTGTAGTACCCTTATTCCTTTTGTGTCGTGTAAATTGTAACTCAGGGGGGCAGAAGCTCTGGTCACCCACACCAACACCAAATCCATCAGCAAATTCTACTGGACAATCCTCCCTTTTAGTAGCAGAGTTGACTGCCTTTTCCCATTGCATGATAGGTTTCTTTCCCTCACCTTCTGCCTAGTGTGTAAGTTTTCTATTTCCCCAGTGCTTTTAGCCAACCGTACCAAGTGGTATGTAAATTAGTATGTATGTGCTTTGCTTACTTTTTAAAAAAATGTAGTTAGACTGTGAGCAGTTACTTTATGTATGTTGCATATTCAAACTGTGACGTTTTATCCTTCAAAACAATCTGCATTAAGAAGATACTGTGCCCTAGTAGACAGCTTTCATTCACTTTATTACTCTCTCATATATGCTGTGAGAAGTTGTAATTTTAATTGGCCTCTTTGGGTGGGACTCTAAGCAGTATTTGCAGAAATATGCTTCTACTCCAATTTGTACATCCAGAACAAAAGGGCCCCTCTAGCAGCTGTGTGCTGGATTACTCGGGACTGATTAACCCAAGTTGCTCATTGAATCACACCATCCACTTTATCCCAGAAACTAGAACTGTGAGAAACCAGGTTTAGAAGACAGTCACATCCAAATTCAGCACCATTGAAAGTTGGCCTAAGGTTCAGTGCCACTCACCCCTCCCTCCCCCAAAGACAAGAGAAATTTGGCCAGATGGGGAAGGTCACTGGAAATTGAGGCCAAAGGGCTGATCAGAATTGCCTTTATAATATATTTGATGGATGCCTATAAATGTGGGTTTTGCAAATGTTGTTTAAAAACCAAACTTGAAGCCAGGCATGGTGGCCCACACCTGTGGTCCCAGCTACTCAGGAGGCTGAGGTGGGAGGATCATTTGAGCCCAGGAGGTCAAGGCTGCAGTGAGCTGTGATGACACCACTGCACTCCAACCTGGGTAACAGAGAGACACCTCTGTCTCTGAAAAAACAAAACTTGAAGTTTGAAACCCTCAGCTTGCTGAGGAGCCCTTTTTATTTTTGGTACTGAGAGTCTCAAGGTCTCATAGCTACATGGTACAGGGCTGTTGTCTGCTTGCTGCACAGCAGAAATTACACCATCCACGGGAAATGGGCTATTCTTGCAGTCCAACATCAGCCAACCACACACAGCCGTGTTTGGAAGCTGAAGAGTAAAGAAATTTCTAGGAATAGCTGTTGTTCTGTTTTTTAGCACAGCCATTTAGATATAACATCCTTCACTTAAAAATTAAAAACATCAGTACTACTACCACCAATAACAACATCAACACAGATCTTCACATCTGCCCATTCTGTGGTTAGTCAATGGCTTGCAATAAATGTGCAAACTGCATCTATAGGAAACATTTTTGTGATTACGGCATACTTTAGTTGATTGCTGAAAATATTGAAAGGTCTTCATTTTACAGTGATGAGTACATATGCATGTTTTGGGGACTTGGCCCTTCTGATGGGGGGCCCTCGGTACTCTGGATAATGAAGCTTGTGCAGAGTGGTAACCATGCTTACACACTAAACAATAATATAAAGGAAATGAAGCCATGTTAATCTGAGAGCAGTGTCGCCATAGTTGTGTTGTTTACAATACTCTATAAATGAGTTCCTGTTGCCCTGTAATTAAACTGCTGCCTGTAGAGGCCTTTCAGTTCCTTTTCTGTCCTGCCCCTTCTTAACACAAGCTCAGATTTTCTAACTTGTTTTTATTTTGAAGACTTTTAAAATGGACATTTTCAATACATAAAAATAAACAGTGCTTTATAAAAATAAGTCTTTTGCTTCTTTTTTTGCTAGCCGGTATGCAGAAAGATTTCTTGTGCTGTGTCAGCTTCCTCTCCCATTTCCCTCATTAGCTAGTCTGCTCTCACCAAGCCCTCTAGCCAGTCTCAATCTTTTTCACTCAGGGCAGATGACGTTTGCTCCCAACTTTACAGAGATAATACATGCCCTGAGATAGAACCTCCTTAACTTCTCTACCTCTCTTCTTCTGGTCCAAGCCTATAAATTATATCCCTGCTCACTATCTGCTTTTCAATATTAGAGAAAAATGTATTTTCCTGCTCAAGCTTGTCCCTTGATATTTATTCCTGTCCTGATTCCTCTTTCAATTTGGCAGGATTTTGTCAATCAGTGATAATCCTATATTTTGACCACAGTTGGAATGCTGGTGTCAGCACTCAGGATGAAAATATTCGTTCCACTTAAAGATTGACGAGGTGGAGATTATCTGCTGCTCCACATGCATTCCTACCCCTTTTCTGTTTCTTTCCAAAAACATAAAGGCTGAAAAATCCATTTCCCAGACTCCCTTGCAGCTAGGGTTCTGGATAAAATGTGGGTTCAGATACATGTTCACTTCTGCCAACAAAATTTGGAAGGCTTAAGTTGGGCAGAGGCTATCTTCTTGGGGTTTGGTGGCCAGCAGGCGATTCCAAAGATGTGTTTGTGGCTTCTGTACTCCACATTCCAGTGTGTCTATTCACAGCTTTGTGAGTGAGAGACTATAGTGGTGGCAGCAGCCTCCTAACATGTGCATCACAACTGCAATGATATGACCTTGAAGCCATTAGTCCAGTGGCAGCCTCCTGACTTCCCTCGACTTCCACTTCTGTAGCCCAATGGTTTTGTAGACAACTAATTATCTTTCTGCCTGACACACCTTTAGTGGTTTATGATTCCTGCTCTGAGCCAATAGATAGAACATGGCATCTCATGTGTGCTAGGCAGTGTACTAAGTGGTTTACATGATTAAGCTCATGTAAGCCTCACAACAACCTTATTAACTATTTACTATTGTTATCTCCACTTACAAATGAACAGAGGCACAGAGATGTTGAGTAACTTGCTAGTACATGGTGGAGCTGGGATTTGAAACCCTAGTCTGTCTGACTCTTGGACCCATGCTCTCTCTATCACATATCCTCCTGCACACTTGGTGCATGCTAAAGTTCCTACCTTAGCCATCCACCTTTGTGAAGTCACCATTAAGCTTATAATTGACAAATCCATCAGCTTTTCGATCCTCACCTTGACGTCTCCGCAGTATTTGACCCTTGCCTTCTTGATGAATCTCTCCTTCCTTGGTTTTCATGAGCCCACATTTTCTTGGCATTCATTCAGTCACCCCTCAGTCTCCTTTGCTGGACCTGCCTCCTTTGGCTGTCCCCTGAACATTGCTGATCCTCTTTTCCTCGTCTCTTCCAATCTATAGCCTATTCCTGGACAACCTTGACTACCCCCATAACTTCATTTATCAAAATGCAGGTGACTTCCATGTCCACGGTTTTCCATTCTGATTTTTCTCTTGATCTCCAGACCCATGGATGCAGCTACCTTATAGATAACTCAGTGGAACTGCAGGAGTGGGGCAGGGAAAAATAACTACATATTTAACTAGTTTTCCTGAAAGTTACTGAGTTGCTTGAAGAATGACTCAGAGGAGTGTGAAAGTGTGGTACAGAAGGGGGAGGTTTGTGTGCTGATGCCCCTTAGACTGGGAATCAATGGTCATCGTCTTTTAAAGAAACATTCCTAAATATAGAACTTCGGCTGGGCTGGGTGGCTCACGCCTGTAATCCCAGCACTTTGGGAGGCTGAGGCGGGCAGATTACAAGGTCAGGAGATCGAGGCCATTCTGGCCAACATGGTGAAACCCCATCTCTACTAAAATACACACAAAAAAATTAACTGGGCGTGGTGGCATGCACCTGTAGCCCCAGCTACTCGGGAGGCTGAGGCAAGGGAATTGCTTGAACCCGGGAAGCAGAGGTTGCAGTGAGCTGAGATCGTGCCATTGCACTTCGGTCCAGCCTGGCAACAGAGTAAGACTCCATCTAAATATATATATGTAATCTCAAACCTACCAAAAAATTTGGCAACTCCAAGCCCGCAGCACTTAACAGTTTTTGACAATAAAACTATACCATAAAAAAAAGGGTCTTTGCTATCCACAGGTCTACTGTAATGTTTGTTTTTTCTTTCTTTCTTTTTTTTTGGTTTCACTTTGCTTCACGTTGGGTGTGGTCTTTGATCTAGTACATGAGCAAAGGCTCTCATGTGTACCTGGGTTGCCAGGCATTCTCCTTGGTCTCAGAGGTTTCAACCATTTAAGATGGCACCCTGTCCACTTGCACCACTGAATGCAGACAGGTGTGCTGGGGACCATGTAGAGACCCACCTTAGTGCTTCTTACATGATGATCTTCTCCAGAGAGCAGATTCTGCTGGGGACTTTCTGTGGACAATCTCACTGAATCTTTATAAACATTTTTTTTTTTTTTTTTGAGATGCAGTCTTGCTTCTGTCGCCCAGGCTGGAGTGCACTGGCACCACCTTGGCTCACTGCAACCTCCCGCTTCTGGGTACAAGTGATTCTGCTGCCTTAGCCTCCCACGTAGCTGAGATTACAGGCATGCGCCACCATGCCTGGCTAATTTTTGTATTTTTAGTAGAGACAGGGTTTTGCTATGTTGGCCAGGCTAGTCTCAAACTCCTGACCTCAAGTGATCCACCTACCTCGGCCTCCCAAACTGCTGGGATTACAGGCGTGAGCCACCATGCCTGGCCCAGCATGTCTTCTTTTCATTCTCACTTTACAGATGAAAACGCAGAGGACTAGAGGAGGTGAAATGACTTGCCTGTACTTATAAAGCTGGTTAATAGTGGAGCCTAGATTAAGACTGTATCTGTCTGACTCGAGATTTAACTACTACACTACAATGAGCATTTCTGGTTTTGTTTTGTTTTGTTTTAATGGAGATGTGATTCACAGAGAAAAATAACATAAAAATCATACTTCGTTCCATGTTTCTGTGTCTCAAAAGTACTTCAGACTACTTTAAAAGTCTAAAGCAGTGCAGTTCCCAACACAATGGCATTGGGCCCTGTGAAAATAGTTGAATGTAGCACAGAATGCATTCTCTCCTGAAGCCCAAAAGTTTACATGTCATTTCCATTTAAGTGGGGGCCCCCTGTTCTGACAGCTTGCTAGAGCACACTGTTTGCGTTTTGTGGTCATTTGCTAACCGTCAAGTAACAGAGGCAGTGATATTTTATCCTTTGTTTATTTTCTCTTTATCTAGAAATAATTATTGGGTATTTCAAACATTCTCACCCTCCCCCTTAGATAGAAGGCAGAAGTGATATGATTATAAAAATGGAACTAAGTTAGATAATTTATGATCAGACTATTACAGGTACATCAGAAATGTACTTGAGTCTTTTTCATTTATAGGAAAATGCGAAAATGTTCAATTGAAGTTTGGAACAAACATGTATTATTTTGCAAATTATCATGAAATGTATAATAAAAACATATTATCTATTTTTAGCTACAGCATAATTGTCAGTCATTTTTTACACCATGAGTGCATTTTTATCATCCAGATATTTTTGACATAATGAGGATCCTTTCAGTGTAGCAAATTTTTGCCTCAGCCAACACACAGAATTATTTTCTGGGCTATTGAGTTATAAGCAGCTATATTTATTCATTCATTTATTCCTTCATGCACCAAATAAAGAGCCAATTCAATGCTGGGTCCTGTGGTAGACGCTGAAGTTATCATGGTGAATGGGACAAGGTCTTGGTCCTCAAGAAGCTCACAGCATAGTAGGGAAAACTTCAACCATGATAAGTGCTGTGAAGCACTTGCTAAGTGCAGGGTGCAGTGGGGGAGAGAAATGGGTCTTGCAAGAAGAGAAAACAGCATTCCAGGGCCCTAAGGTAGGAAAGCATTTGTAACCTTGCTTAGAGGAACTGAGGGCTAGAA
Organism: Nomascus leucogenys; assembly: GCF_006542625.1. Taxonomy (NCBI): domain Eukaryota; kingdom Metazoa; phylum Chordata; class Mammalia; order Primates; family Hylobatidae; genus Nomascus; species Nomascus leucogenys. The sequence continues at coordinate 122,230,889 of NC_044406.1, read as the reverse complement.
CTTAAGAGACCAAGAGAGGTGGCAGCAGGAGATGAAATTGATTATTTTGGTCTTTATTCCAAGGTTCATAAGAAGCAGGGGACTGGCTGTGCATGGAGAATGGATGGAAGGGAGCAAGAGTGGAGGCAGGGAATCTAGGAGGCTGTTGTACTATTCCAGAAGAGAGATGGTGATAGTTGGGACTAGGATAGAAATAGTAGAGATAGAAAGAAGCAGATTAACTTAAGGACTACTTAAGAGACAGGGTTAATGAGTATAGGCTGGAGGGATTGAACATGGTGGTGATGAGAATGAAGTCAAACCAGTTTTCTGACTTGAAAAACAGGATAGATTAGGGCACCATTCATTGGAATGGGAAACATTGAACACAGATCCCATTGCGTGGGGGGGAAAATTAAGAGTTCCGTTGGAATGTATTGGGTTTGAGGAACTAGGCCCACCCTTTGGAGATGCAGGTAAATTCTAGGAGACAGTTGAGAACAAAAGGCATGGCATTAGTGGCTTGAAGGTGCTGCTAAGTTAAAACCATGAGCCCAGGGAGATAACCAACAGTGAGCATGTAGGACTTACCCGGTAAAGATGAACACGCCACTCTGGGTTTCTTACATGAAAAATTCCTCTATTGGAGGTGACAAGAAATGGCTCCATTGACTTCAGTGGAAGACTGGAGGGCCAATACTTCCTTCCCCTCAGGTTTTCCCTGCTCCATTTCCTCTTGCCTAAGTAGAACCACCTAGACAGCTATTAATAAGCTATGCCACTGCTCCTTATTTAAGGACCCCCTCCAGCCTCACTTGGCTGTGATTAATAAAAACCATCACACTCTGGGGACTGTTGTGGGGTGGGGGGAGGGGGGAGGGATAGCATTAGGAGATATACCTAATGCTAAATGACGAGTTAATGGGTGCAGCACAGCAACATGGCACATGGATACATATGTAACAAACCTGCACATTGTGCACATGTACCCTAAAACTTAAACTAAAAAAAAAAAGGTTCTTTCGATCTCCTGCAACTTTTTCAGAAGCTGGAAATAAAGACCTAGATTGCTTTTCACTGAATAGGCTAGCACATCATCCATCAAAGGCTGTCACAGACTTCCAGAAAGTGTGCTGCCACCAAGATATTTTATAATGTAGGTAGCTTGAGAGCAAAGTTCATGAAAATATCACAAAGGTTGGGAAAATTCCCTCCAAATTCTTCCTCTTTCCCCAACCTGGCTGGGAGCTTTAGGTACTCAAACGACAACGATAATGTTAAGAGGTCTTTATTATTCAAAAAATAAATAACAAGATAATTACAAGTTCACTCTGGAAACAATGGAGACTGCAGGTAGATACAATAGATTTCCTTTAAATACAGTCATTTCGTGATGAGGAGTGGGCAGGCTCAGGGCTGCACTCCCTACTCCTCACCCTCATCTATAGTGGTAGAGACAGGGACAGGGTGGAAAGAAGAGAACTGACTAGCAATGGCCTGACTCCTGTGTGTGTGTGTGTGTGTGTGTGTGTGTCTGTGTGTGTGTGTGTTACACAGAGAGAAAGAGGGATTGAGAAGAGAGACTGGGGGAGGGAAGAGACTGACAGAGGGAGACAGAGAGATTGAGAAAGAGAGATTGGAAGAAAGAGGTTGAGAGAGAGAGAGAGAGAGACTGAAAGACAGAGATGGAGAGAGAGAGATTGAAAGAGAATGAATAACTGTCCGAGAGGGTGGCAGGGTGGGGTTTTTCGGTTCTCCACTGTGTTAGATGTTCTAGAGCCTGGCCCCCTCCAACAAGGCCACAGGAACCCAGAGTCAACCATAACTGAATGTGAGCTGAGGCTCCCCATTTCCCTTCTGCATCTTCACTGGTAAATCAAATGCATTATCCATGGAAAGACACTGCACGCAAAGAAACAAAACTGAACTTGGCAAATTATCTGCTGTTTACTCAGAATTCAACCTGTGCATAATGGCCTTGTCTTTTCATAGGACTCTCTGGATGTCTGCATCAGTGGGGTTGCGGCTTCAGATATATAAGCTCTTATGGAGCAGGGCCCGTTTTGGTTTCATGTGACCTGTAATTCACTTATTACAGTTCTACATGCCTTGGAGTGTATAATAAATAGTTCTCCATAAGGAGGATCCTAGGGTTATAAATAGGCAGTTAACAGGGGGTGGGCTTAACTGCTGTGCTGTATTATGAAGACTGCCAGCGTCAGCTCCACCACAGCCTGCAAGGTGACACTGTTCAGAGTTTGAGTAAGCCAAAGGATGTGAAGCCAGTGCCGTGGCTCACTTGGCTTGGATCAGTCACATTGACAAACACCGAAGCACCTGGTTGCAATTCAAATACTCCTCCCAAGTGAATGGATTGTTGCCCGCAAGGTTTGGCGGAACTGTGGGTATTTGCAGCTCTGAGTAAGATTCTCTCGAATCTACCGGGGGACTTTAGGCAGAGGCTGGCTATAAATGGAGCTTGACTCGGAGCTTCCCGATTGGAACAGAAGGTGACTTGGGCATAGATATAATAGAGTCCTTGTCTTTTAACGGTCAGCTGTTTCCCATTTTCCAGGGCTACCAAGTTGTTGCTCATGGTGTAGTATCCTTTTTCAGCCCACTGTAACACTGTTACAAAGACAGGGAAAGTTTGTGGTGAGGTGAAGCAAAGCATGGTTCACATTCTGACAAAAAATATAGTTTAATGTTGAATATTGGCTTTGTATAGGAATGGATTCTCAAGGCCCCTTCCATGGGCTTCAGAGTCAGACAGAGCCATGTTCCAATCTAGGCTCTATTTAAGCTTGGGCAAGTCTCTAAATCTCCCTGAGCTTCAGTTCCTCATCTGCAACACGGGGCTCATATTGGAGCATATTTCAGAGACTTGTGAAGATTAAATAAAGTAAGAGATCACAGTGAGTTTCTTTCTCTCGTTAGAGTTCTTATAGCCAATTTGTCTTGAACTTAAGAAGGCACAAATGATTTCAAAATTTGACATCATAAATTATACATACCAAATTACTCAGACCAAATTTTTGCTAATATTACCATGAATACCTTGCTTGCCTTGAATTTTACAAAGTCAGAGAGTTGTCAGTCTACCTGGCTCAGCCTCAGCACAGAGAAAAGACCCCATTTCTTCCTACCTGATCATGCTGTTGCAAACCTGCTCTGCCTCCCCCAGCAAGGACTAAAATTAGGCAAGGAAGTATGAAAATAAACTGTGTGCTTATTTCACGGTATGTTTTGATCTCCCATTGTAGTGGGCGCCACCAACTTGAAAGTACCAGTATTCTTGTGGCTAAGCCAGAGTACCCACCAACAGTGTGCCATTTTCTCGGCTGAGATGTTGAGTGGGTTCAAAGTAGTGTGTGCACCCGACTTGAAATCTCAGCTCCCACAGAAAGCTAGACTGACTGATGGGGGTGAGGGTTGAGGAAAAGTGAAAGTACTAATGTATTTGCTTCCTTGAGCTTTTTAAAAAATAATTCCTATTTGATAGTCTTAGGTCTATCAGGGCATAAGATCCCACCTGCTAAGGCTCGCCCTTTACTAATAGGGAGGCATCCTGAAATGCCTGACAGATCTGGGCCCTCCAGACCACTCCAGAAACAATGCTTCATTAGAATGTTTGCCCTTTTGAACCATTTTATTGAGAAAAAAAGGGCAGGTTCTCAATCTTTTAGTTCAGTAAGTTTACTTTGGTACGTCCTTATCTAATTTTAGTACTTGCTGTGGGATGTAGGGCAACATTTTAGCAGCATGGCTAGGTAGGAAGAAGAGGTTTGGGACTGGGGTGGGGGTGGAATGTTACTGTCTTCCCATCTGATCCCCTGGAAACCTATTGTGATGCAGACTGTAAGAGATTGTAGGACTGATATCCATTACAAGCCTTCTGGGAGAATCTGAGCTCTATGAAATATATCCAAGATCATGGGTTTAGATACAGGCGAAAAAAGACCAGTGGGAAGCTATTCTTCTAGGAGATTTCTCTGTTGTTGTCATCTGATTCAGAAGAGGGAAGGGGTACTTGACAAAATTATTAAATATTGTGTAACTAACTGGTATTAATGAGGGGCTTTATGTCACCCTTTTGACATCTAAGCCATGGTGAAGTAAACTAAGTAGTGTCACCTTACGGTTGTACAGCACTTGACAGCAAGCATCACTTTCAGCCACATTAGCTGATTTGATGCTCAAAGCTACCCTGTAAAGTAGGTGAAGTAGAAAACTGCTGCATAGGTAAAGGGTCTTGCTCAAGGTCACCCAGCAAGCGGTGGTCACGGTCCTTGAATCCCAGCGTTCAAAAACTCCATATTCAGTGCTCTTACTTTGGTACCATGATCCATGATAATGATAACTGTCCATGTGTTACACCTACTGAGAAGCCCAAGCCACTTCAGAGATGAAGCGGTGTCTTTTCTCTCTCTCTCTATCCGTCTCTCTTTCTCTCTCTGTCACACACATACACACACGCTCACACACATGCACTGCTTAGAACTCCATTCCGGAGCACTCTGTTGAATTTTTCAAAGACTCCCCTGACGCTCTTGCCTTTATGTTGATGGGGGACTTTATGTTAGCGTGCATGTTTCCATCCATTTATCAGATACTACATATTCTCCGGCACCAGTTATTGCAAGGTGCACATTTGGGAAAAAATATCTAAAGGCTAGAATGGTGGCAGAACGTATATGGAAATAAAATCGTTCAGAGTTGAAAAGATCACAATATGTCGTCTGTTGTTACTTCATTGGAAAATCTAACGTCTTGGGACCTATTGATCTTTACAGAATGATTTTACCTTTAATTTCCCTGAGGCTGGCCTCAGTGAGGCTGAGCTTAATCATACAGGGATTGACAGATGGCAGGAAATACCCCATGAGGCCCATTTCCACACAGTGAAGACGGGTTAGGAGGAGGGATGCTCCCAGTCAGGAGGTCACTACCTGCCATTTCTTCTGTTGTCAGAATAATGGTCCCTCCACCCAGTAATTCATCATTTAGAATCAGCCATTGAGCAAGAACATAATGAGAACATCGAGATTGCATTCCACCTCCTTTTGTCCCTCTAAGTCCCATCTCTGCCTTTGAACTCACTTTGAAGACAAAGAAGGGAATAGGAGAAGTGTAGGGGTAGGTTTGTAAATTGGGTCCCAGGGGAAAAGAGGAGTTTAACCATTAGGTAACATGACTTCAGCATCCCAGCCTTTCCCCTTGGGTGGCTACCGCTCAGATGCTGTGTGACTTACCAGATGTTGTTTTACTACTGGCCTCACTTATGACATGTGCCGCAATTTGAGGATTCTGATCACCTGAAATGAAACCAAAAACAAACTGTCAGGCTAATATAATGCAAAAACTGCCCACAAAACTATCTGGTCCAGTTCTACAGCTGTGTAATAGAGACTGTGCAAAAATAGATTATGTAAAAGGAAAGATAAAATGGTCTGAAATCTCTCCCACTGAAGGAAAAGTTGGTTTCTAATATCTGAGTAATTGAATTGGCTGTTTCCATTGATCCCATTCTCCTAACAGTTGATCAATACTCGATTCCATTTTGCATAGATTGACACAGGCTAAAAACACTGGTCTTCATTAAACATACCGTGAATCTTGCTTTTAGGAGCAACTCCATACACTGGGGATTTTAGTGGGCTCCAAAGTCTGCACACTTAGTAAGATTCTTATGGTTTCTGATTTGGTCAAGCAACTGGCCGAACTATTGTATCTATCTTTAATTATTTCTTGTGTTAAAGCCCTGCTCCCTAATGAGATGTGCCAATCTTTTAAGGGCAGAGACTGTGTGGAAGTTTCTTTTTGTCCAGTTATGAGCCTGATGTTGGGCACTTTGTAAGTGCCCTATAAATGTTGAGTTAAATTGCATGACCTAAATGACCAGTTTGGTTAATGTTATCATTTCCCTGAAGACTTCTAGACAGCATCTGCATAAACTGTTTCCTCAGATTTCTCTGTAATTAACAGACAGTGTGGTACTATTACTCAACATATCTTGCAGTCATTCTGAAGATAAAACCTTCATGGAAGTCGGATGACCATTTAGTATCCAGAACAACAGTTAAGGCAAGGTCTGAGTACTCTCTTTGCCTCAGAAAATAGTATCTCTATCTCTGTATGTATGTATGTTTTTGTGTGTATTAAATTTGCAGAAGCCATAACATCATGTTCACCAACTTTGTGATATAATATTCTCTCTAACAACACCCCCTCTTTCCCATAATCTGCTGCTGAAGTCACTTCAGGCATTATTGTATTGGTTTGCGGTGCCACATTCTAAAAGAACAGGAAAAAGTTAGTGTGTCCAAGAAAAGGAGGTGAGTGGCAGAAGAAAGGGCCTGGAAAGGGTCATAGGAGAAACAGTGGAAGACATCAGGGATCTTTAGCCTGGAGAAGAAAAAGCTCAGTCAAGGCTTGGCCGCCATGATTGCTGTCTTCCATATCTGGACAGCCGCTGGGTAGGAGAGCAATTATACTTTGTTCACTATGGCTTCAAAGAGCAGAACTGGGACAAGTGAGTGGAGATTATAGGAACAAAGTTTGACCTGAGGAGGAAAGACTTCTCTCGAGTAGTATAGTAATCTTAGTATTATTAGAGCCATTCAAAGACAGATCAGGCTGCCTTATGAGGTGGAAGGTGCCTCATCCCTAGACATGTTTGATCAGAGGCTAGACGGTCAGTGCTATTGTCAAGGAGATTTTTGTTGTGAGGATGGTGCTGGATTTGAGAACTCTCAAGGTCTCTTCCAACCCTGAGATGTTCAGGATGCTCTGACTTTAAGAACAGGGCAAATAATAGAACACTGTGACATTGTCACTCCTTGATCCCAGAGGCTCCACCGGCCACTGTGCCCCATGAAAAACTGTTATCAATGAGTGATGAATGCCACTGTTACCAAATGATGACTTTCCTGTCTTCTTATTCCACTGTAGGTGGTATCAGGCTGTATGGTTGCTTCTATTAAGGTATTCAACATAATGGGATTTCTTCAGATTTGGTATCATCAGCATTAAAGGAACATATCCTTTTTTCATAAATATATATGTACAAAGTCTTTCCAAATCACAGGGACCAGAGAAGGTGTCAATTTGACAACTGTGCTCCTGTTTTATTTCCAGGGCTAAAAGTTCCCTGATGCAACAACACTGGGTTGTTCAATATGATCAGCTTAAAGCTTCCTTTTAGTTTTAGGCATTCATAGAAATTAGTAAATAGCAAACCTACCTTTTTGCATTTCAAAGCTGTTTTCTTTCTTCTTCTCCTCTTTGTTTAGCATTATACCCTAAAATAAGAAGCATTGCAAGAGGTCATTTTGACAAGGGCTCTGCTGTGGGGTTTTAAAATTATCATTCGTTTTGCATCTGTCATTACTCTGTTGTCTGTTTCTGGTGAGGATTATCATATAGACTCAGATCCTGTCATTAATTCCATCATGCCAATTGGGAGTCCATGGATCTGACAGATGAGCCAACAACCCAGAAAGCCCAGGGGAGAATCTGGAAGTAAAATCCAGGCCTTATTATCTCCATTCCAGTGCTCTCTCCAGACCAGAGACTGTGATCCTGACCCTTCCTAAGACCCCCAACCTCCTTGGCTTTTACAGATATTGACAAATAATGCTGAATGGGGAGATGATTCTACCCTGGGAACTGGTATATGGAATATTATTAAACATAAAGCATAGTGTGTATCTATTAGAATAAATTTGGTCTGAAATCCTGTAGGAAAAGATAACAGTAAGTTTGACCTTGGGGGAGAAATGCCAGACTATGAAAAGACCCTCAGACATTTTAAATTTTGCTATCCCTTTCAATGGGCTGAAGAGATTCTCTTATTGATAGTTGCACTGTATCTATTTAGAATAATCAGCATTTCAGAAACACAGGTCATCTCCCAATGGTGTTGATGTTCAAAGGCAAATGCGACACTTCTTAAAAGGTTTCTTTTCACTTATAAACTGAAAGAAGCCTAGAGGTATTTAAAGAAGCTAACAGGAACTTCCATCAACACAGGCTGGAAGATGATAAAGGCTATTGCTGCCATTTTAAAGAGACTGAACAAAAGGCCTGGAGGGCTTAACTGGTCAGTATGAGGTCACCCAAAGAAGCTGAGGTTTAAACCAAGAGTGGAAACTGTGAGATGGCATTCATAGGCCAGGCTTAGCTTATTCCATCTGTCTATCCTCTGTGCACAAGGGAAGAAGACAGTAGTGTTTTCACATCTTATGATAATCAAAGTCCTGTGCTCCTTCCCACTCCTGGAATCAGTTGTCTACAGGACCCTTCCTTTTATTTCCTCCTCCAGAAGGAATTTGTGTTGTCACTGTTGAGTGCTGGCTGTAGGCTCAGCTCAGTTGCCAGATTTAAGGGCGTAGTTCACAGAGCCTCCAGGGGAACCTGAGCCTCAGAACGCTCACATGGGCCCCAGAGCTTCAACTTTCCATTTGAGCTGAAGAGCGGCACTATGAAGATGTGGTGACAGGAAAATGTTTGTGAGATCACAAGTAAACAAATGACTATTTAGTGTCTTTTCAAAAAGTAGAGTGTGGTGATCAAGGTTAAGATACTTTTAGGCTAAGTTGTTGCATTGGTGTTGAGGCCTGGCCAAGATGAAAACATGAACTCAGCAAAGCTCGTGTTTCGTGAGCCCAGCCTAGCCTTTCCGTGAACTTTCCCCCAGCCACACTCCCCAGAGCCTTTTTTTTTTTTCTTGCTTCACTCCCCACCTCAACTGAAATACTTTTTAAAGTAGACTTTCAGAAAATCCAGGATGAGTTATTTCTCTCTTAGTGGGAGTTCCATGTGGCAGGTATGGACAGGTTGCCCTTTAACTTGAAATAGAAATGCTTTGAGTCTCTCAAAGGCATTGAAGGCATTGGTGGGCAAATAATCATGGAACTGAACATCTAGCAGAGGTGGGGTGGGTTGCAAGTTTTAATATGAAATTATACTATTCAAAATAATACCTCTGCTTACCCTCACTTGAGCCCTGAATACCATCTTTCCCCCAAAATGACAGATTGGTGCTACCTGCCTCCAGAGATAATGAGTTCCTTGTCACTAGAGATGTGCAAACAGAGATTGGATGACCTCTTAGTCAGGAGGTGGAGAGAAGACCGAAGTTGTGGATTGAGAATTGGATCTGATGACTTCTAAGACTCCATCAAGCCCTGATTCAAAGACCCCAAATTCAAACTTGAGGTTGCTTAGGTGCAGCCAGACTGTGGCCCAGAAAGAAAGCCTACTAGCATTAGCCAAGAAAATATGAATCTAATCTGGAGCTATTCTATAATTGGCGTATTGAGTTTTTTCAAGGTCTAAAATTTTGTTTTAGAGTGAGAAATTTGGGGGAAAGCTTATTGGAAAGGGGATCCGTCATTGGGGGAGGATTGGGTAGCTGGAGGACTTTGTACCTACTCATTGTGCATAATCCTAGGTATAGGTTCCACACCTGCTGCAGTAGAGACGAGGGGCCTCCTTAGTTGCATGTAAGGAGGAGATCCCTGGGGCCCTGGCTGACATGCCTGAGAAGATCTGCCTTTTAAGAATATGAAACTTTGGAGCTGTCACTTTTTTCATACAAGCATAAGCAGGGAGGCCAAACTGACTGTTTTCTTTACTCCTGTCCTTGGTAGCTGATTTTGGGAGCTTTACATACATAGCCAACCTGAAATAATGACGTGAGGAATTGACAATTCAATCGTAAAAGTCTCCGTAAGAAATGAGGGGGACTGACAAGCCACTCTCACAGCCATTGGAGGGAACTGAAGGCTTATCACATAATTATAGAATGTCAGAGCTGGTAGTGCCCTTACAGATAATCTGTCTTCTCATGTTATAGATGACAAAACTGAGGCCCAGAAAGGTGAAGTTATTTACCCAAAGGCACACAGCCAAGCACATTCAGTCTGTTATTTGGATTATTAACCATTGTTTTGAAAGTGCCTTTATTCACCTTTAAACTGGTAACATCTTCCAATACTCTGTAATACTGGCCCAAATCCTCGAAGAACCGAAGAAACTCAAATCATTTTCCTAGCCGGCCAGTCTTGCAAAGTAAGGGTTTAGGAGTTTCATCTAAAGCCTAGATTAGTGTAAAGAACCTGAAAGCAAGCAGCGGATTTGAGCCACATTCTGTTCTCCGTAGGTGACTCAGGAATAAGCTGTTAGAGTCTTCACTAATGAATTAAATGGCACCTCGGTGACAGTACAGGAGGGCAGGAATAAGATCAGAAATAAGATCTTAAACCTTTTACGCCTGCATTAAATTACACATCTTCTATATGTGAGAACTAATTCCTGTTGGTTTACCCAGATACCCACCCACCTGGCCCAGAACTGTCCTCAATGTGGAGTGCTGCCTCCTAGAAATGACCCCTAAGTGAGCCGAGGCCCAAGGGTATTTGACTCAGTGTTCTGAAAGGGACATAGGCAGAAAGAACTCTTGATGTTCTGCCTCAGGAGAAAGAGCTCCTAGACCCCATGTCTGTGACAATGGAATTAATGTAAAGGTTCTAAAAATTCTTGTTTTAGGTATCTGTTATAAGCCACAGTCACTGCAGTGACTTCATGCTAGCTACCAGCCTGGTGGGCTAAAAGGCTTTGAACCCCCTGTGCCTCTGGTCATGACCGGCCATAGATTGGGCAGGCTTCATGAGCAAGCAATATTATATGGAGTCTGGTTTGAGCGGCACTGAGAATGTCTGTTACTTATTCCCTGCACCTCTCTCCCCAGTAAAAGGGAAAGATCTCACTGTCAGGGCATCTAAAATTCCATCATCAGAGAAGCACCAGAGACTGTTACCAGTCTTCAGGTGTCCCTTCACTTGTGGCCTGCTGCCACGGCAGCTGTCGATGGCTATTGCTTCCCTGGGAAATGCGGATCAAACTCTGGGTCCCCAGTGGGAGAGCATCAAGGTTTGGATGGGGAGACACAGAAATGCAAAAACCAAGCTTGGTGGACTTCATCATTTTGCCTAGTGGTAGCTGCATATGTAAGCTCACAAATATGTGTGACTGTACCTCTAAGGATATATGTTCCCCAGAGAGTGTCTTTGTTTTTTTTTTTTCCACACACACACACACACACCCATGTATGTTTATATACGCATGCATATATGTGTGTGTGTGTGTGTGTGTCTATAACCAATCTTTAAACATTGGCATTGTCAGTTTCCTGATCTAGCAAATGTAGTAAAACATTTCAATGACACTTTTACCAGCAACTAAGCTCCTTACCTTCACGAAGCCTTCAAACTGGCTTTTAATCTCCTCACAGTTCAGTAAGGATAAGGATTTTTCTCCTGTGTTGCATCTCTGTATCGTTTTCATGAATACAAAATCTTCATGAAGATTCCTTTCATCTTCTATCTATTTTGAAATAACAAGGATATGATAAATGTCATTCGGAAGGAGAATACAGCTAATGATATCTGCCTCTACATTCATTTCCATGGCATCAACAAGAGGAGGACTTTCAGGCACAAATGGGGAATAATAAGTTATTATATTGGCTGATTGCTATTTTGTATTTGCAGTTTAAAAATCTATAAAAGACAGCAATTAAGATGTCATGTTATCAGAAACTCCAGGTAGAAATCAGAGCTATTCTACTAAATGTTCATTACAAAATGCCTATTTTTTCAACATACTAGAGCAGCAATATTCTGTAATTGTCACATTTCTCATTGCTTCAGTAATGATTGGTCATTATAAACATCAGCCTAGAAAATAGTTTTCTGCAGAGTTAATTTGCCCACTTCATTTTAGTGTTCGTGATGCAGTGCTTTATAAAAAGAAGTTAATTTGCAATGTGTCAGTTAACGAGTTCTAACCACATCTCTCTCCCTTTTAACTTTAGTATTTGTAGAAAACATTTGCATTTTTAAAGAAATCATCTTTTATCCTCAAAGTAACAAGATATTTTATTTTCCAATATCTTAGAATAATTAAATGTATAGAATTCACTTGCATTATCAACTAATTTTATACCATTTTCTTGCTTTAAGAGATTTTTTAGATTCAAAACAAGATTCAGTTAGCTGGCAGCTTCTGCTGTCATTAAGAACACATGTAAATAGTATGGTAAATATCAGTCCACTGAGGTCACTATTGCCCCTTTAGAAGCTAGGCCTATGTCCAGACATTTGATTGACAGAGCACATCAGGCCAAACACAAATAACCAACCAGACCAGAAGCCCCCTCTTTTGTCAGCAGTGAAACCTAATATTTGGATAACCCAGTGGATGACTTCAGCCCTCACTACCTCACCTTACCCTGATAGAAAAATCTCATGACATTAATTCTAGGTCCGGATCCTAAGAGAGGACACTCAAGTAACCCTGAGAAAGTGCAATCATCCAGATGCTTTCTAGCCACAGTTCCGGCATCCAAAATTTTAGGAACAGCCAGAAAACTAATCAACTGTCTCCTTTACATCTATGATTGGTATTTTGTCAACACCAGCCAATTATACTCCTCAGTGGAAGTGAAAAAATACATGAAAACAAAATAAATCCTGATGGTTTTCTTTTCCTAAGAATGCAAAACAGCCTGCTAAGTTACTCTGCCCTTTTGTTCCTACAAGTCTAACCATTTAAAAATGTAAAACATCTCAGAGGGAAACTGAGCATCCTGCAACTACAATCAGTGTTTGCGAAGAATTACACAGAGAACGCTACTTTTACTAAAAGACTGCAAATTCTGGGACTTATCCATGTCTATGTTAATCTGAAGCACTATGAAATTTTAGATCAAATTGACGCTCTTCTTGCCTAGCTGGAAATTTAAAAGAAAAAAGCTGTCTCCATAAAAAAAATAGCTTACTTTTAAAGCAGAACTTTAGCAAATAATTATAGCTAGTGCGTACATAGTGCTTCCTATGTATCAGACCCCCTTCTAAACTCTTTACAAGGCTAAACTCACTTAATCTATGAAATGGACACCAACACCATCCCCATTTCTCAGATGTGGAAACTGAGGCACTTGCCCCAGGATAACAGAGATGGTATGGGCAGAGCCAAGATTTGAACCCAGGCAGTCTGACTCCAGATCCCAAGATCCTACCCAGAGACAAGAATATGAGACTTCATTGACTAGGCAACAAACATTATGCCACAAGACCATTCTTCTATTTGGTTTCTACCATCATCCATCATTTGGGTAGAATCAACCTATGAATTAGTAAGGATCCCAAATTTAGTTAATAAAGGCTTGTGGTTCATCTTACCTTGTCCAACCTTCTATGAAGATACACAGCAAAAAGTGCTGACCCAATCATCTGGGTGATAAGAAAAACAGTAAGTAAATACATAAAAATTTTCATGCTGACGGGCAGTCCAGTGGCCGCAGATCGGGGAGAAGGTTGGTTGTATGTTTCGATCATGCTGTGTTAAAGTTGAAATGGTATCTTCTGGCAGAGAAGGTGGCAGAGGCAGCATGAGAAGACTGTCAAAGTGGCCACCTTACTCAGGATTAGTTAAGAGCGCACAATCGTTGCAGCCCACACTTCCTGGAAAATGTGCTTCGTAGTCTTCTCTCCCAGCAAAAACGTTACGTAAAGGTTTTTTGTTTTTTTTTTTAATTATACCCGTATCATTCACTTCCAGGCTTTCCTTTTTGTTAGTAAAGAAGAAACAAGTTTCTTCTTCCATATATTCATTCTTGCCTTGAAATGTCATAGACTTCTTAACAGACAATGGCAGTATTTTCCTATCACTGTCTAACTTTTTGGGTTCGCCAGTTTCAAGGAAAGTGACAAATTCATCCACCAGCAATAGACTTATTTCAATTTCAATCTTACTAATACCAAGTGGGAACCTGGTATATGGAGAAAGAAACACATGTCAACAAAAGTTTGGATTGATTTTATGACTGGTGTCCCATCAACTAATTGTTTCTCAAAACTTTACTTCTTTAATCACTAAACTCAATGAAAGCCTGGCAGGTTTTCAGGTCAAGCCTACATGGCATAAAGCAAAAAAAGCATGCTGACGGTTATTAAATAAAATTTAGCTGGAACGATAATGCAAGAAAAATAAATTTCGCAAAGGCAAAGATAAGTAGGGTCTTGAGGGAAATCAGGCCAAGACTCTGGAATTGAAGTTAAAGTAAAAATAGTGACTTGACGTAGCTAAGTTGCCTGTGTACACTGTTCCAATCCATTAGATAATTGTTGATGCTGATGTAACGGTTCAGAATAGGGAAAATAGGCTGCAGTTAAGAGATCTGAATTCTAGTCTTTGCTCTACCAATAAATTGCTATGAGCCTTGGGCAAATCACTTCATCTCTTTAGACCTCAGTTTCCTCTTACCCAAAGGAGGCACTTGCATCTCTCTTGCTTATCCCGTAGGTTGCTGTGAAGATCTAATAAAGATGTGCATGAAAGAAATTTGAAACACATTAAGCAATAAACAATTCTCATCCTGAATTTTTTGGAATTTATTTAGCCTAAGACATGAGTTTTACAAATACTTGCCAACTCCTTACATGTTGGTAAAAACCAAATGAACAGTAACAATATTAAAAACACCTTAAGTTTTGACAATGAATTGAATCACCGAAGTGTGTAGGATTACACATTTCTGAAGGGCTTTTGCACCATCTTATCAGATTTCCTTCAAACTAAAAGCAGCTGTGGAAATCCCTACCTCACATCCAAACCTGGTCTAGAAACCATGATAAAATTGCTTTGATGATTCCTATAAAATTGTTTTGAGAGACAAATAGGAAACGCAAAAACTGCTCTGATAGGCATGCTATCTATATAGTTAGCACCTGCTTTCTTCCCCTCCCACGCCCTAGCATCCTGTCCTGGGCCCAGATCTATGTAGCTTTTCACTACCTCTGCCAAGTAGGTGGCTTCAATGCACGTGATGAACTTTGATATGTCAAGTCAGAGGCTTTGGTTCTTAGACAAGTAACCTTAGTTCCACTGAAGGAAAATTATCATGAGAGCCAAAATGGGCTCAAGGACTTCTGCACTGTCAGTTTTATACAACTTGAGAGTGACAGAGCTGCAGGGGCCCCGCAATCAGCTCAGCCAAGACCCAAGGGAGGGGAGGCTGAAGGTCACAGATTTGTTCACGTGACCAACTTGAAAAAACAGTTGTTGTCCAACCTCCTTGCCTCAACTTCTTGATCCCCAGCCTCCTACAGTCTGACTTCTGCCCACAATATTCCCCTGAAATTGATCCCACCATTATTAGCTCAATAATAGTTTTGGCTGAATACTTGTTAGAGTTTATTTTTAGTGACCTCTCTATTACTCTGTTGACCTATTAACCTGTTGTCATCTTCCTGAATGCTCTCCCCACTTGAATTCTATATCACCCTATTCTGAAGGGCTTCTGCCTCTCAGAATCCTTCTTCATGTTATCCTCTTTTCTCTTCCTATCCCTTAAAACTTTGGTATTCCTTCTATTTCCTTTCCTTCTCCCTTCTCCTCTCCTCCCCTCTCTTCTTGTTCTCCATGATTTCATTGGGTGATTCATGGGTTTCATGAACTTTCATGGGTTTCAATCTCACCTTCATTGTGATAAATCTCAAATCTATAACTGAAGTCCTGAACTTCAGAGTTGTAAGCACAGCTACCTCTGAAAATCTCTACTTGGGTATTCCAAAGCCATCTCACATTTGGTATGCTCTAAAATTAATTTATCTCCCCACTCTAATTCCAATCCAGACCTGTTCTCCCTTAAGATTCTCCATATCTCTGTGAATGGTCCCACCACCCACCTAATTGCCCAAGTCAGAGATCTGGGATTCATTCATGATTTTTCATTCTCTCTTGCCCCAGATTGCCCCAATCCCAGTGGCTTCTTCCTCCAAAAACCTTGGTTGCCACCACTTCTCTCCATGGCCCCTGCCATCATCATACTCCAGGCCCATATATCCTCTCTTTTGTAGATTACTGAATTGTACCATCCTAACTTATCTTCTTGTTTCTCTTTCTGTCCCACCCTATCCATCTTTCACACTGACAGCAAATGACTCCAGAATGCCCTGTTTATACCTCAATTCTTGAAGCCTTCTCTTTCTCTCATCCTTCTGCCTGGTGCTCTACCATAATGCCACAATTGGCTACCTTTCCAGCTTCCCAATTTAGGCTGTTTTTTTGATTTCTGATTCTGCATCAGAAGTCCTTTGTCTTAGAACCTCTCATGCCTGTCTCTCCCTAACAGGGAGTGGGCTCCCTTTTAATATCTTCAGCTGCCTAACATGTCCAGAAATGATTATCAAACTTAGTTTCCAAGAAATGTATACATGTATAGGAGTGCATGCAAGTGTCTATAGCCAAAATCAAATACTGGCCATCTTTTTCTAAGTTTACAGAAAGAATTAAGTTAGTGGATTGAAGTCTCATTTTTCAGTTATTTTTACACGGAATTTTCTTAAATATCGGTCACCCTTTTCTACTACTACTTTTCTGCTAGCTAGTGATTGATCTCTAGCAAATATCAAGGGAAAAATAAGAAAAACAATGGATCATACTTCAACAGTTTGTTTTTGATGTGAATATGCTTGTGGTTGTGATTTTATATTGATAACCCAGGACACAGTCATAGTTTCTGCTTGGAAAATTATTTCCAGCACATATGAGAGAGTTAAATATATCAGTATTTTGTTTGTTGTATGAAGGGCCTCCTAAGGGTTCTTTTCCCTGAATATGTCTGAAAAGCTCTAGACTAGAGGAAAGGGTCTCGATTCTTAACATGGCAGATGAGTTGACCCCTGCCCACATTTCTCTCCTCATCGTCTACGACTCATTCAGGTTCAATCCTGAGCATCAAGCATTTTAAGCTAGTTTTATTTCCCGAAATGTGCTGTGCTTATTCATGTTATTCGTGTGCCAAGGCTAATTCTCTCCTGTCTTATCTATTAATGTTTTTTGTTTGTTTGTTTGGTTTTTTTGAGACAAAGTCTCACTCTGCCGCCCAGACTGGAGTGCAATGGCGCAATCTCAGCTCACTGCAACCTCCATCTCCCAGGTTCAAATGATTCTCCTGCCTCAGCCTCCCAAGTAGCTGGGACTACAGGCTTGCGTAACCGCGCCTGGATAATTTTTACAATTTTTTTTTAGTAGAGACGGGGTTTCACCATATTGGCTAGGCTGGTCTTGAACTCCTGACCTCAGGTGACCCACATGCCTTGGCCTCCCAAAGTGCTGGGATTACACAGGCATGAGCCACTGTGCTCTACCTCTTCTGTGCTTAATCTATCATAGCATTTGCCACATCATATCATAATGGACTTGTCTGATTTTTCTACCATTAGCTATTAGAGGAAAAAGATAATTAAAACAAAAACAAAAACAAGAAAACCCAGAACCTTTGGTTCCTGACACATTGTAAGGAGTTAGCAATTATTTGCCAAATTACTAAATATTATTTTAAAGAGATAGAATGGGAAGTTGTAAAATATTCTAACCTGGGAGAATAGCGCTTGGCCAGCTTTTCTAGCAATATATGTCAGAATATATTTACATTTTCTTCAATTCCCTTAATTCTCTCTCTTTCCTCTGGGTCAGTTCCATTTGTTTATTTTGGTCCTTTTCATTATGTTGCTAGTTTTTCTCAAATGCTTGGCGATTTATTTATTTATGAATGAAAACCTGTGTTGGTTATTATGGGTAGATGGCATGAGTTTCCTCTGCAATTTTGTTGATCTATCTGTTTCCCCCACAAACCTCTCTCCGGAATGGGAGGGCTGACTGTGGGTTCTGTTTAAGTGGGTAGGAAATGTCAACAGTCAGGCTTCCCTTTAGGTTATGTGGGTGGAGAGGCAGGAAGACCAGGGACCCCCACAACTGATGAAGTAAGGAGGGCTTTTCTCTGGGGGTGGAGCCTTGTAGAAGGTTTCACTCTTGACTAATGCTGGTTTTCCTTTTGGTTTTGTCCTCCTATCTGTTGTGGAGGTCTCAGCACCCTTCCCGAGCCCTGTCTAGGCAACTTTAGACTGAGGGCCAAGGCCAAATGCTGCTGCTAACAAATGGTCCGCTGGGGGAAAGGAGAGAGAAGGAGAGGGCCACCTTTCCCAGCTGTTTCCACTGCCGCTCTTCAATGACTGCCTCATAGCCCACCCCTGCTCCTCACATTCATTGACTCTGTGATTAATGCTTCTTTGGGAAAGCACACTCTTGCAACTTACTGAATTGCAATGTTTACTGCTCTGATCTGTCTGTTTGTCCAAATTCATGGCCTTTCTTGCTTGTTGGTATCTCTCAAAATTTATGTCACATTGATGTCACCTTTTCGTATTTCCTATGGTTGTTGTGGTTTCTTCCTTTTTATATTTATTTTTGACTAAATAATACATTCACGTGGTCTAAAATGTAAATGAAAGAGTATGAAAGAGTATGTAAAGCAGTCTTTTTCCCATCTCTTCCTTTCAGTCTTCCATGGTTAACCAGTGTTGTCAGTTTCTTATGTATCTTCCTGGGATGCTTTTATGCACATTCAAGCAAATACATAGATATTCCCTTTCAGCCTTTTAACACACAGCGGTATATAACACATTGTTCTACATCTTAACAATGTATCTTGGAGATTGTTCTATGTCAGCAAAACACTTCCTTATTCTCTATTTTTTTACAACTTCATAGTGCCCCATGACATGAATGATGATGTACCATAAATTATTTAACTAGTCCCCTATTGATAAACATTTAGGTTGTTTCCAATCATATGATATTTTTAAATGCTGTAACAAATAACCTTGTACTTACTCATTTTTAAAAGTTTTTTTTTCAGACGTTTTCATGGGATCTGGAAGGCTAAAATTTACATATATTTTAACACTGATCAATCAACTTTTAACCTAAACACATCACACTTGAAGAAAGATGATTTATGGGTTATTGTTTATTTTCCATTAGTGAGATTGATGCACAGTAAATTATGTGTGTTATACACCCTCTTCAAAGCCAGACATCACATTTTAAAGTGTCCAATGCAAAGTCCTATCTAACATTAAGGATATGTGTGATTCTTCATGTGGATCTGCAGCAGAAAGCTGAAGATGACGTGATCTCTGGTACCTCCATTCAGAATACTGCATTTGTTGGCTGGATTGGAAAGAAGCAACTTCAGGAGACACTTCTTTGAATCAGTTCATTTGTTCACATCAACATTCACTGAGTGCCTACTATGACCCAGGTGCTGAGCTGGACCCTGGGGATACAAAGAAAAAGATGATAGTCCCTGCTTTGCCAGGAGCTTCCAGTTCAGAGAAGCTGACCAATACACGAGCAGACAGACAATCACAAACAGTGTGAAAAGCACCACTGTAGAAGTGAACACAGAATGCTGTGGGAACAAGAAGGAGGAGTACCTACACACCCAGGGGGTGGGGCGGGGTGGGGTGGGATAGAATGCATGTCTGCGAAGCCTCTCTAGAAGCAAAGACACCTGTCATAACTTTGCATCCTGTCTTGCAGCACTCCACTGACAAATCTCAACATTCAGTGTCCATCTGCTGTCCTTGGCCTTTCTAGTCTGGAATCTTCCATTGTTTTCCATTCTGCAGAAGTCTTCTAGTTGGTTATGTTTATTCTGGCACTCCAATGGCTCAGGAAGAGTAACATAGGAGGGGCGTGGGGATAATCACCTCTAGCATAGATGAGTGTGGTTGGGAATGGGGATGTTGAGTGTGTTGATCTGGTTTCTGGTATTAGTTTTCACAGTGTGACCAGAATCTTCATTCTCCCTTTCTACCAGATGCCTACCTCCATCCCAGGTCCTCAAGGTGAGCTTCCTTGGCACATATCCACTCCAGAGTTGTATCCTAGAGGCAGGATTCTGTCCCCTTGCCACTGCCACACACTCCCCACCCCAAACACAGCAGGAGAATCATGATTTGAAGGGAATTCTGGAAGAAATTTCTAGTCATAAGTAGGCCCTTGGGTGCTGCTGTAACCCTTGTATGACTCTAACACCTATTGCTGTGAGTTTAGCCAAACAAACAAACAACAACAACAAAAAACCCATAAGTTCCCCACAGCATCTCTCTGTATATTCCAAAAGGTTCTCCCATTGATGTTTCCTATGGCAAGACTGTCTGAGGGGCCTTGTGGCTAACACTGAGTAGTCAATATCCTTTCAATAAGTATTTTCCCAGCATTTGGCAAGCACTAGGCTCTCTGATAGGTCTGAGAATCCAAAATGAGAAACACAGAGCTGCTAGTTAAGGAGATACAAAAGCCAGAGTGGACCACAGTGCACTGGGTAAGCATCCACAGTAGAGAAGTGCAGGGGATTTGGGGAGCATGCAGGAGTGAGGGTGAAGAGGTGACAGACTCAGGGAAGACTTCTTCCTGGAAGAGGAAGCCCTGAGGGAATTTTCTGGGTCAGGAAAGAATACATTCCAGGTGCGCGAACTAGCATGTGGAAGGACCCACAGGCTGGAACTCAGGGGCTCGTTCTTCTTTTAGGGCTGCAGGCTTGGGATCAAAGCCTTCTTCTGGTCTCTGCATAGCACCTCAGGTTCTCCAGTCAGCCCTTAATGTGGAACATGAAATATCAGGTTTTTATAGAACAAAAAGTTCCCTTTCTTCCACGGTGAAGGGTCTCAGGGATGGCGTGCTCTGCAGGTGGGCACATAGTTGGCACCTGTTTTCCTTCAAATATCAGCCTGACATGATTGAACATTTAAGACTTGTCTGTGTGGTTCTAGTCCAATTTTTAAACCTCCCTTGCTCTAGTCTCAGCCTGCCTTTTTTTTCTTTTTTTTTTTTTGAGACAGAGTCTTGCTGTGTCGTCCAGGCTAGAGTGCAATGGCGCGATCTCTGCTCACTGCAATCTCCATCTCCCAGGTTCAAGTGATTCTTGTGTCTCAGCCTCCTGAGTAGCTGGGATTACAGGTATGCACACCATGCCTGGCTCATTTTTGTATTTTTAGTAGAGACAGGGTTTCACCATGCTGGCCAGGCTGGTCTGGAACTTCTGGCCTCAAGTGATCTGCCCACCTTGGTCTCCCAAACTGTTGGGATTACAGGCGTGAGCCACCATGCCTGGGCTGAGCCTGCTTTCTGCATCTCCCCTAGAGCTCCAGGACTTTAGTAGGCTAGCTCCTGGCTCCACTGCCCAGAAACCCCTCTCCACAGCCTTTCCCCGCCTACCCTGCAATTTACCTCTACCATGATCCTTCTTCTTGACTTAACTCATTCAGGGCTCTCTCTCTTTCCAACTTCTAACTGGTGTCCTCCAGGCTGCCCTCTTCAGTTCAGACCCCAGGCTTGGGCAATTTCTGTCTCTCTGATTCCTCCTGTGATCTGTTCCTGACAACCCCTTGGGGGCTGTTTGTGAAATGTGCCCTCTGCTTCTAACTCATCTCTTAGGTATCCTCACAGGAGACTGCCTTCTTAGTGGGGGCCTGATGCAGAAGACCTCTAGTTCTCCCACAGTGTCTTCTGGGGCCAGGCCCGCTGTTTCTCACTGAGGCTCGGAGAAAGGCAATGACTTACCATGGTCATGCAGCATGGTAGCGGCAGAGCTGAGAGTACCCCAGGCCTCCTGACTTCCAGCCCAGTAGTCTTTTCCAGGAATCAAGCTGCCTCTCAGAAGACTCAGGTCTTCTAGCCAGCATCAGCTCCCACCCACTGACTGCACTGTGCACCCATCTCTGTTAGCACTTCCTTCCTGAGCCACTTCATTAAAACTGAAGCTGGCCCGTCCAGGCTTCTGACTCAGCAGCCCGGCAAAGAACATCCAGCCATGTCTGCATCTGATTAAGGAAACGCCAGGGGCAGGAAATATACTTTTTTTTTTTTTTTTTCCTGGCTGAGTCGAGGGGTGCAAAAGGAGGTGGAGAGTTTCAGTAAAATAGTTAAGATTTGAGTAGAAGGTAATCTTTCAGCACAAGATGTACCACAGGGACCACAGGGGTGGAAGAGAAGTAGAAGGGCTTTATCAAAAGATTTAGGATTACCAGTTAAATACATTTTGGTACAGAGGTATATTTACTGGTTTAGAAGGACCCCTGTGATACACTGATAATGCAAATATCATGGCAGAAATAGGATGTTCCCCCCCCCTTTTTTTTTGATGGAGTTCCACTCTTGTTGCCCAGGCTGGAGTGCAGTGGCATGATCTCGGCTCACTGCAACCTCCGCCTCCCAGGTTCAAGCAATTCTCCGGCGTCAGCTTCCCGAGTAGCTGGGATTACAGGCACCTGCCACCACGCCCGGCTAATTTTTGTACTTTTAGTAGAGATGGGGTTTTGCCATGTTGGCCAGGTTGGTCTTGAACTCCTAACCTCAGGCTATCCACCTGCCTCGGCCTCCCAAAGTGTTGGGATTACAGGCGTGAGCCATTGCAACTGGCCCAGTTCCAGTTTTGTAAAAATAAGTTGAGAGTGTCCCCAAAGTGCTTATGGGTAGTAGCTAAAAGTTCCCCTCCATGCTCTGCACCCATGTTAATTTTTGCCCACAGGTAGGTAATTGGAAAACAATTACCACAACCTTTGATAGCTATTGTGGCACGGGTGTTCCCCTGTGAATAAGTGGAGTTGGGAATCTTTCTTCATCACAATGCCCCACGGTGAACTGCGCCATCTTGGTAAGCGTGGACCTGGGACAGTTTCCACTAGAGCATTTCCACGTAGAACTCAATAGCCCCTATCTTTGACATCAAGATGTTTTCTGACTGTGAGGAGAAGGACATCCTGGTACTCCTTGTCACAGGGAGGCTGATGCCTGGAGCCCTCTCTCTCCCCTGACATCGGGGAACCAACCGCATCTGAAGTAGTTTCAAATAAGCAGTAGGGTTGATATCTGTTCTGGGTTGAACAGTGTTCCCCTCCCCAAATTCAGGTCCATGTGGAACCTGTGAATGTGACTTTTTTTGGGGGGAAATACTTTGCAAATGTAATTAGTGAAATTAATATAAGGTCAAACTGAATTAAGGTGGGCCCTAATTCAATGACTAGTGATCTTATAAGAAGAAGGAAATTTGAGCACAGACAAACACAGAGGGAAAACAGCCATGCAAAGATAGAGGCAGGGATTGGAGAGATATGTCTACAAGCCACAGAACATCAAGGATTGCTGGCAACCATCAGAAGCTAGGAAGAAACAAGGAAAGACCCTCCCCTAGATCCTTTAGAGAGAGCTTGGCCCTACCAACACCTTCAAGTTCAGACTTCTGGCCTCCAGGACTGTAAAAGAATACATTTCTATCGTTTTAAGCTCCCCAGTTTGTGGTAATTTGTTATGGAAGCCCTTGGAAACTAATACAACACTTCTGTGGAAGAAACTGGCTCCATCTTTTGAAATGCTGCTCCAATCATGAGCAGAAAGATGAACATAAGCAGAAAGATGTTGAACAGCAGAAAGATGTTGAACATGAGCAGAAAGATCATGAACATGAGCGGAAAGAATGTGAGCAGAAAGATGTTCATCAGCAGAGGACACACAGTCAAGCGGAGGAACTGCATGGCTCTTTGATTATGCTCTACACTCATCTACATGTGCACACAGAAACAAGTTGGCAAGGTACCACAGGACTTGTGTCTGGGTGATAGGTTCTGGGGTATCTTTATCTTTTTGCTTTAACTTGTCTATATTTTTGAAGTTTCCCACAGTGAATATGTGCGACTTGTGTAAAAAACATGTATCTATAGCTATATCTACCCATTATCTATCTATCTATATCTATCTATCTATCTATCTATCTATCTATCTATCTATCTATCATCTATATCTATCTATCTATCTATCATCTATCTATCTATCTATGTATTATCTATCTATCTATCATCTATCTATCTATCTATCTTTAATCATTAGATTTTTGCCATTGAAGGTAATGGTAAAACCACAATTACTTTTGCACCAACCTAATACTTGTATTCTCTATTCTCATGCACTTGCAGAATCCTTCCAAATGAAATAGACCCAGGGTACCTTCATTTCTTGTAGGCCCAAAGCTAGGAACTACTCCCTAAACGCAGTTGCAAGGATGTGGGTAGACAATAATAAAACTATATGTTTATATGGTATTAGATACTCTTCAAAGAGCACACCTCTGTATCTGTCGACCCATTCAGCCTGATACCCCTCTGATAGATGAGAAATCTGAGGCTCCAACTTCTAACTGCTATCTTCCATGCTGCCCTCTTCAGTTCTGACCCCAGGCTCAGGAAGTTGTTAAGCAGCTCCTCCAAGGTCTCATAGATAATAACTTATGGTCTTGATGCCTGGTCCAGCACTAGTTTCTAGAATGTAAGATCCATCCATAAGGGCAGGGCCTTTTTGTCTTTTTTATTCACTGGTGTATCTCCAGCACTTAGAATGGTGCCTGGCATATAGTAGGTGATCAGTAAATTTTCATTGAATGAATGTATAAATAATTACAGTGTGATGAAAGCAAGCCCTTCTGGAGAAGTATCTTCTGCCACTAGGAACACTTTTGTTCAGGCCAGGCTGTTGTGCTCTGCAGAAGGCAAGCAGGGCTGCTGAAGGGGTCCTGCTCTCTTTCCAGTCTCTGTCCTTCCACAGCCTGGCCCCCAGCCCCAGGTAAGAGTTAGCTAATTCCTAGAGCTGGACTCTCACGTCATCTACAAGGAGGCTTCTATGTAGTGTGGTTCAAGGCGGGACTGGAAAAGGCTCTTTGTCCTAAAATAGTGCCACTCGGCAAAAAGATCCAGGGACAAGGGAAGGGCAGGCCAAATGATTTGGGACCAGGACAAGGAACAGGACACAGCAAAAAATATTCAGGGAGAAGGTAGTGGAAAGGTGCATGGGACAGTTTAGGAATAGAACAAGAGGAGTGCAGAAAGCGTCCAAAAAAAAGTCAGGAAGGAAAATCTTGGTGAAACAAATGGGAAAAAGGAAGGTGGGGGTAGTGCAGGCAGAAAAGCCTTGTCCTCCCCAACCAACCGCTGCCCCGCCCCAGACCAACCCTCGTACACACAGTCTTCTCAGGATAACCTCCCATTTCCCTCATACAGGTGACACCTTCCCACCTGGCGGCTGTGTCCAGGTCTTCTAAAGGACAAGCTTTGTACAGAGGGGCAGGCTCCCTCCCCAGTTGTCCTTTTTACATGCAAATCCTCCTGGGAAAGCTGCCAGGGAGTAAATTTCCAGGAAGCCCTAAAGCTGCCCCTTCCCCTGCCTGGGAGGGTGGGGGTGGGGCTACTCTTAGCGCTGGCAAGGACTGAGTTGAGAGAAGCTAGGGAATTTGAGAAGCGGAGGGAGGGCAGGGGGCCTCCAAGGGCTGGGGTCAGGGGGCAGAGCTCTGGGGACTTTGAGGATTTCACAGCCCTTCTCTCCCCTGGCCCTCTTCCACACACCCCAGGATGGGAAGAGGAAGCTTAAGGAGGATGAAGGGACAACTAATTACAGGTAAGGAAGTTGCCTTAAAAAACCAGGCTCACAGCACTATCTCAATTAAGGGCCATGTCTGGCTAATTTACTAGACAAGGGGAGAGGTGCGGTTTTGATAGCAGGAGAGCACACATTTCTGCGTCCAGGTAGACCCACAGGTATCTGGGGGAAGGAAGTCTCCTGGGGACTTTGAGCTATACCGGAGGGGAGTCACGAGGGTGTTTTTCTTCTCTTCCAACATTGCATACTGCTGTCCCCAGCCTTCCATGGGTTCGCGCACTAGTCATCACTAGGTACAAAACACCAATCCGGGATTTTACTCATGTGGCTGAACCCGAGAATTAACGCATTTCGCCAATTTTCAATGCTCCTATTTCCATGCTTCTTAACAAAAACTTATCTCAAAATCCTCTTCCACCTGGGAGCAGAATGCTTATTTGCAGCTTAGGACACATAAGGATTTTCTGTCACTGGGATGAGATTTGGGAATATCCTTCACAGAGTGGGTGAACTGTAAAAAATACTTCATTTTCAGAGTTAGCGCCTCTGAAACCGGAAATGTGAACAGAGCTGACTTAGTGCTAATACTTTCTCTTACTCCTGTAAGAAAGAGTTAAGACTGTGCTAGAGTTAGCAGTGATGTGCAAAAACCACAGTAGAGGTTTTGTGAAGAAGAGCATTTGTGGCTTTTGCACAAGTTATTCCTAAACCAAGGCTGGGGATGGCATATGACACTTTTCAAAGTAGCTTCTGGATTGGTATTTCACTGAAATAAAGATCTTTCAGCAAGACCGGAAAGCCAAACATTTACGTTTCATGACCTCTACAGGAAAGTAATAGTTGCATTGTGGAACATTCTAGAATGGCAGGCTCAAACCATGGCCCGGAAGAACTGTAGGCTTTTTGGGGTGGGAGGGGGGGCGAGACAGGGAAAATCTAATTCCCAATAAAGATTTCTGATCGTTTTCCACTCACTCTCCCCACCCCGTCACCTAGTTCTGTGGCTCTTCTCCAGCCACCTCCTCTAGCAAAGAGGCTTCTATTAAATAGCTGGGAAAGAGAAGGTAGAGGAAACAGAGAAGAAAAATTAATGCTAATCTCAGGAAGTCTGTAACACTTTTATCTCAAATGTTGCTTGCATAGGCAAATAATTTGCATCAGGTACCCAATTATACTGTTGAGTGTTCCAAAGTATGTCATGCACCTAGATGTGGCCCTGGAAAAAGTCACTGCTGTTTTGTAATTAACCCAGACTTGTATAAGAAGAAAAGAGGGATTTGCCAGGTAAACATATGTTTATCACTATTAATAAAAGTGAATGAGAAGAGGAAAGAAAGAGCCTAATGGAGTAAAACGAACATCTTTGCCTCTCACTGCGTTCTTTGGGCTGGTTTAAGTCTCTATGGAATAAACTAGTATTTTTAATATCCAGAGAAAACTGTGGGGTTTTTTTTGTTTTTGTTTTTGAGACGGAGTCTCACTCTGTCGCCCAGGCTGGTGTGCAGTGGCATGATCTCGGCTCACTGCAACCTCCGCCTCCTGGATTCAAGCAATTCTCTTGCCTCAGCCTCCTGAGTAGCTGGGATTACAGGCCACACCACCACACCTGGCCAATTTTTGTATTTTTAGTAGAGACAGGGTTTCGCCATGTTGGCCAGGCTGGTCTCGAACTCCTGACCTCAAGTGATACACCCAGCTCAGCCTCCCAAAGTGCTGGGATTACAGGTGTGAGCCACTGTGCCTGGCCCAAACAAGCAGTGTTTTTAAATAGCCAATTCTCCTAAACAACATCAGGCTGAAGCAGTTTCATTCATGAATTCTTTCAAACTTTCAAGGAACAAGTAATGTTGATACTTTTTCAAATGTTCTAGAACAGAGAAAAATAAAAATATTCTCATTAAAAAAATCAAATCCAGCATGACATTGATATCGAAATCTGACAAAGAGCATAAAAATTAAGCTGCCTGCAGTCTCACACATATTTATTGAAAGTATGCCAAGTAAAATATTAGTAAATGGAACCTAGCTGTATGTGAATAGAGTCATACCTTTACCAAGAGGGACCCATTCAAGTAATAAGAGGATAGTTTAATATTAGAAAACTCATTAATCTAATTCACTTAACAGAACAAAGAAAAAACATTATTGTGATAAATGGTGAAATAGCAAAAAATTCAACAATAATTCTTGGTGATGTTTTCAGAAAAGGAAGAATGGCAATGTTCTTCATTCCTAAGATGAATTAATATTTCCATCTTACTATCCGTATAACTTCAGGCATGTCACTTACTCTTTGTGCCTCCGTTTCCTCATATTTAAATAGGGAGGCTTCTCAGTATTGTAAGGATTCAATAATACATATGTAAAGTGGTATCACACTACACCCAAATCCCCCCATCCTCTCACCACCTTATTTTCTCACCTATGTAATACCTATTAAACTGTGTGGAACACACTAATGGAAGTGATATACTATCATTTTTCTGTTTTCCTGTGTTTTCTTCACTTGCACCAGTGAATGTGGAATGTTTTACTGCTGCACTGGCTTGCATTTATTAATGCATGGTGTCAAAGTCAAATAAAAATATAGAGTCAAATCTCTAAAACAAAACATTTTATTTGGAAAGCAAAATTGCAATTTTGGGCATACATGCAGACTGGGTTGGCCTTCAGTGTGTCCAAAGAACAAAGAGAAGGTTGGGGATTTTAGTAGAAAGAGAGGCCAGGCGTGATGGTGTGCACCTGTTGTCCCAGGCACTTGGGAGGCTGAGGTGGAAGGATCACTTGAGCCCAGGAAGTCGAGGCTGCAGTGAGCTATGATCGCACCACTGCATTCCATCCTGGGTGACAGGGGAAGACTCCGTCTCAAAAAGTTAAAAAAAAAAAAAAAGAGAGAGAGAGAGACATGTTACATATTGTTTTGAAAGAAAACTCATTGGAACTAGCGAAAGTTTTGGGAGTTGGCAAGCTCTGATCAGTGAGTGATGGCAGTGGGTAAAACTGGTCTTAGGGTTATGGCAGGTCATTTTGGTAGCTGGCTTGTGGCATAATCTCTGGGCAGGTGCTTACTCCATGGTCTCTCAACTCTAGCTGGGTATGACAAGATAACTCCAGTTCATAGAATCAATTTTCACAATAGTCTTATAAACAAAGTAACATTCTTCCTGACCACTTAGGCATTTGGATTCCCTCCATGCTACTCCTAGACTCCCTTAAAGTAAGATTGTACTGAATGGCTTCATTGGTTATAATAACCCAATGGTTCTCAGCCCTGTTTGCACATTAGAATCACCTGAACAAGTTCCTCAGGTGATTCTATTGGGTATCTGGAATTGCAAACTGATAGTCATTTCCCTCGAAGTTACAACACTTTTACTAGCTCTACACAAATTGATTTATATGACATTTGATTCTGAAATCAGCTGTGATTCATTGTTAAAAATTAACTGCATGACTTCATAATACCCTAAAAGACCATTCATCAGAATGAATGCACTGTCACAAAGAGAGAGAACTTAGAGGACAGAGCAGGGTGCAAGTAACCCAAGTTTGGGGGCAATCTCAAAATTAGGTAAAAGAAAAAAAGAGAAGCAAGGAGGGATTTAAAAACAAAACAAAACACAACACAACAAAACAAAACAAAACAAAACAGAGAACCAGGATTGGCAAGTACCATAGAAACCAAAGTGGGAAACAAATGCAAGAAGGACTAAGCTCAACTTTCTTTTCCTCTCAAACATTTCCCATCCCAAAAGGAAGGATTTTTCTGGGCTAGTGGGTGTGGCATGACCCTCAGGACCAAAGCCACACTGCCTGGCTTCAAATACCCACTCTACCATTCCCCAAGAATACAACATTGGACAAGTCACTAAACTCGGTGTACCTTTATCTCATCACCTAGGAAACGGGAGAATGGTAGTCTCTTCCTAGGGCTATTGTGAGACCTAAGCAAGGTACCAAGAACAGCACTTGAGAAATAGTATATATTATGTTGAGTGTTAGCTATGTTTATTTAAATCATGCCATGCATTCTCCTTCTGCAGCATTTGTCCCAGTTGTCATCTTGCAATTTCTTTTGGTGATTAAGTTGACCCATCTTGTATATCCTCCCTTTTGAATTAACTAAGAGTCAACTAATTTGGGACCTTAACTACATCTGCAAAATCCCCTTATCTTTGCCTTAAAATGTAACCTAATAACAGGAGGAATACCCCATCATGTTCACAGATTCTCCCCACAGAGAGGGAAGGGAATTATACAAGGCATGTATGCCAGAGATAGGAATCTTAGGGGCCATCTTAGAATTACCTACCACTGGAATTACAGTTGACCCTTGAACAACTGGGGGTTAGGGGACTTGGCCTCCCATGCAGTCAAAAATCCTTGTATAACTTTTGACTCCCCAAAATGTAACTAATAGCCTACTGTGGACTGGAAGCCTTACCAGTAACATACACAGTTAATACATACTTTGTATATGTATTATATACTGTATACTTAAAGAAAAAATGTTATTAAGAAAATCATAAAGAAGAGAAAATAATTTTACTATTCATTAAGTGGAATTGGATTATCATAAAGATTTTCATCCTCATCACTGTCTTCATGTATAAGTGGACCAGTGTAGTTCAAACCTGTCATTCAAGTGTATTTGAGTAATCTCTCTCTCCCCCACTAGATCATAAACTCTACAGGGGCCTGGGCCATGTCTGTTTTGTAGAATGAACAAACAAATGAATGAATGAAAAATGAAAGAGAACCAGAGAAAAATAGCTGTGTATATATCTGTTTTGATTTACCAAAAGCCTACCGCTATGTTCAAGAAGCAAAGGGGCCCCTACAACTTCACAAAAAGCTGTGGAAAGCTATAAAGCTGATGCCCAGGTGAGCAGCAAGACTGAACCCTTCTTTGGTGCTCATCACGTTCCCTAGAGGCAATGGGGGAGCTGTCTGGGACCTCTGATGGCTTGGGCAGTTCTCACACCACAGGGTCTCCATATGCCCAGCTCTAGCTCCTTGACAGCACCTGGAGCGTAACACCTGGTGCTCCGAACACAGGGGCACCCTCTGATCTCAACTGTTTATGAAGAGATCAAGGGCATCCTGAGTGAGGAAAGGAAGGGGAGAAATGGTATCTAAGGCCAAACCTAAGAACTTCAAAGAAAGAATTCAATATCTTACCTCAAAGGCACCCAGAGTATTTTTTTCTTTTCCTTTTCCTTTTTACTTGGGGTGTAGGAAGTGCCACAATTACTATATGGTCTGAACTGTAGATCACCCTATTGTTCTCTCATTCACTGGCCCCATTCCCTTCCTAGCGACTGAGCCCCTGTTCTGGGCCAGGACCCAGGATGGGTCCACTCAGTATTTTTTTGTAACACCATTTTTGAGATATAATTCTCATACCATATGATTCACTCATTATAAAATGTATAGTACAATGGTTTTTAGTATATTTACAGAGTTGCACAACCATCAACACTATCTAATTCCAGGACATTTTTAAACCACCCCTTAAAGACACCCAGTCCCCTTTAGCAGTCATGGCCCATTCCCCCACCTTCTGCCCCTCACTCAGTTTTGATTGAGGCAGGATCCCTGCCCTCAAGGCTCTCTCATCCTAGTACCACATCACTGGGCTCTGGGGGCCAAAAGGCCAAGATTCCAGTACTGGCTGTGCTCCTGACTAGCTAGCTGGCCTTCTTTTTCTGGGGCTCAGTTTTCTTAGATATAAAATGATGGGGCTGGACAATTAAAAGGGAGTTTGCCGCTTGCATATCTTATCCACAAGCTACTGCTGTGAGCAAGGTATTAGTTTAGTCCAATAGCTTAGTATTCTTCCTGCCTTCTTAATGCCTTCACTTTGGTTCACCTCACCTCCAATGCTTTCTCCTCCTTTAGAGCCACCTCAAATGTACTTCTTCCAGGAAGTTTCATATGATGTCCTCTTTTATCTAAACTCCTATGGCAACTAACCATCTACCACACAACTTGGCCCTTCCTTATCTAGAGAAAGTCTGTGCTTCTTGTGGATGGCTAGGGTATGGTATCCCACAATGTCATTCTCTTTCTTCACCCAGTACCTCATGTTTTTGCAATTCTTTCCTGTTTGACACCTAGCAAGATATTGCAGTACTTCAAAACGTGGCTTGGGTTGGGAAAGAAACAGGATGGGACTAAAATGGTGTGGGTACTTCTTATATGCCCAGTCCATGCTGAGAATCTGATATGCTACACTGGAGGCTCCCAGCAGCAACTTGTGGGGTAGAACCAAGGCTGGGAAGGGTCAAATTACTTGGCCAAGCTAGTAAGCAACATAAAAAAGATGAAAATCCATCTGTGTAAATCCTAGGTTTGTGCTTTTAACCTCTATGCTATGATGGCTCTCACTACAGTAGGAGATGCTGGAGGGGATGTAGTCAGATAAAGTCCAAATTCTTCCTGTAACTAATGGGCATTGGGCTCATGACAGAAAGCAGTGACCTATGCAGCTCCATCACAGCCAGCTGCATGCTGGGCACACAGTAGGTCCTCAGCTCCTGCTTGCTCAGGCTCTGGGTGAACTGTCAAGACACTGAGATAAGACAGCAGACTTGTGGGAGGATGTGGCTGCCCCCTGAATCTCAGTAGAAAAATAGTTTACCTCAAACAGGCCTAATTTCTGTTAAGAATTAATTTTCAGTTAGCCAGGGATTTCTTTAAAATTGCCCTTAAACCCATCTTATTATTTTCACGGAGAAGCTCTACATTTTAGAACGCTTCACCCACCAATGCTCGATGGAGCTCTGGTTTTCTGATGAGAAAAGTGATAAGTGTTCATTGTGGGAAACTTTAAAATGCAGAAAAATGTAAAGAAGGAAACAAAAGCACCCACAACCTAAAGATAACCACTGATAACATTTTGGAGTATTTCCTTCTAGACCTCCTGGCTTGCATGCATTCTCTCTCAATAAAGAAATAAATACACATATATTTGGCATCACTGGAATCACATGGAGTATATAACTTTATACCTGCTTTATCCCTGTGCATTTTTCCATTGGTTTCCAAATTTGTCCCTGTTAGGAACTGATTTTGTAAACAAGTTGATTTGAGCACTGGCTCTCAGGCACTTTCCATAACCATCAAGTACTGAAACCTAATCAAGTGGCAAGAGCTCCAAAGCCTGGAGGGTGGTGGAATAATTTGCAGAGGTTGTTGTTTGATAGCCTAGGAATTCTCTTCCATTTACCTGGCACTTAATTATGTAGCACCAGGCAATGGTACTTAACTGTTTTTTGTCTCCTCAATTAGTTTATGAGCTGCAGAACAAGGGCAAGGTATGGATCTTTGGTGCCCTATACACTTCACTCTGCATTTTTTCAATGAACAATGGCTAAATGGGCTTAAACGTATTTTTGAGATATTTTTGGTCAATGTAATAAGTGGCCCCCACAAAAATGTTTTGGTAAATCTGGTGATTCGTTTGATGATCTGTGAGCCCAGGGAAAGCTCTAAGTAGAAAATCTTAGCCACAAAGGTCATCTTCCTTCCCAGGAAGAGGAGGCGCCATCTTGTACCCAATGCACATTTCCTCTGTCTTCCCTGCTTGAGGACCATCCACACTGAGCTGAAATTGGGTGCTCCCAACTGTTCCTTATCCTCCTCCTGAGGCTCAGCTTTCTAAAACCACCCTGGCAGGCACTCATAAAAATGGGTTGCACCAAGGCTTCAACTTAGAGAAACAGAAGGGAATGACGCTGATGGCTCTTGGGCTGGGGTGACTCAGTTTCTCTGGGCCTTGTTACTGAGAGCCAAGAGTCCAGCTGAGTGCCTCTCCTTGGCAACCTTTAGAGGATGAATTATTGCTCACCCCATTGAGATTCTCTGTTTCTGGAAGATTGGGGTAGGTGAGGGGAAAAATCAACTCATGGTTTCAGCCTGGGGACTTGATTGTATAATACCCGCACAGAAACCCCTCTTTTAAATAAAATTCTGAAAAAGTATAAAAGTAATTTAACAATATTACCAAAAAAGGAGAAAAGGAATACAATTACCAATTACTCAAAAAGCTACCCAACATAACTATTGTTGTCATATTTCCTTCTTAGTCTTATTTTTATATATTTTTTTCATGGTTATAATAATAGAATACATGTAATTTACGCATCCTGCTTTTTTTCACTTAGCCTTTCCTAATAAGCGTTTTTCTATGTTGCTTCATATTTTAATAACCACTGTTTTAAAAGGCCAGATGATAAAATATTTCCCTTTAATGACATCACATCACTGTGAAATTGTGTTTTTTCTCCTATTTTTCTGCAATAGATACAAGGTTAAGAGGTTCAAGACATGACTTCTGTCCTCAAAGAGCTTTTACTTTTTCTGGCAGGGATAGTCATTTCTTCAAAGACCCTTAAGTTGGAGCTGCATGAGCCGCATCAAGTTCACGAGGAATGGAGTATGTATGAGTACCACTGGATGAGTCATTTTTAGTGACCCAAGTCTCCCACCCTCAAACTTAGATCCTATATTGGCACCTATCACCTACATGACCTACTCCTAGCTAAAGAGGTGTTTCAGTGGCCTTGATGTGGGGGTTGTGTGTGTGTAAGCCTCTCCCACATCCTTTTAATCTGGTTGTTTGGTTTGCTGCAGAGTGTGCCCTGGTGGGTTTACACCCCACCCCCGTGGTAACCAATTAAGAAGATTCTAGCATCTTGGAGGACATCAAGTTAAATCCCAACATGAGAAGCAGAATCTTTCTGACGCTAACTGGCTCAGCTGATGGAAGTGTCACTGAGACTCTATAATTCTGATAAGAATGACTACATTTTGTCACGTTGCTGTAAACCTCTAACCCCAAGTTTTACTTAGAGGCCAGTTAATGCTTAGGACTTTTTGAAATCTATAATTTGTGGTTGTTGATTTGCACAAGAATCGCCAACCCAAACCATTTGCATCATGGGCTTCTTCTATTAGGATGGACCCTCTTTAGTATCCTAGATTACATGAAAGAAGCATGTTCTTGATACAAGGAAATCTTCATCACTGGCTGCCAAACCTCAGGAAATAACAAAGCCACCAGCACCATTGTGTTCTCAAGCAAAAAGAGTCATTTGAACATTTGGTGGCTTTGGGTATACTAAGAGCTATTCTGACTTCTAAACAGGGTACTGCCCCTTTAGCCAACATTCTGCTAAAAAAAAATGACATTTCTGTGCTTTTCTAACTGACTCTACAGTATGTTTTTAAACTGAGCCCAAGAGTTATTGACTTTGGTCAATAGTTTCCTAGATCAATTGAAATAAGCAGCTTTTCCTGAGGAACCAAACTCAGGCATCCCAGGTACTGGAATGTGGGCAATGCCAGATGATTTGAAAATCAAAGTTTAAACTTTGAATTACAGAAAGACTGTGAAAAACAGATGTCACAAGAAGGCCCAGGAAAACATCCTTCAATGCCATTCCCTACAGTTCGTCAGAGGGAATCTTGAATACTCACATTTTTTCCTCATCTTTAAGAACAGCTTCTGTTCATTTCCCTGCTAGAAGGTGGCAGATGGTACTCCACCCTTACAAAAAGTCTCTCCCATTTGAATTGCCTACTTAGCTTCCTCAATAAAATATTTCAGTAGTTTGTCCACAGCCATTAGTCTTCCTCTAATTGCTCTGACTCAAATGAAGATTGACTTTGTGGTTGGAAATTTCGTGACATTACCAAGAAAGCTCAGTCAGTACCAGGACTCTTCTCAAACTTCTATTTGCAAACCCAAGGAAAGACCTTTAGCAGGAAAGGACAAAATACTGATATGCAAAACAATTATGTGATGTTTGGTAGAACTCAAATGATTAGTGAACCTACCCTTCTCTCTGTTTTTTTTTTTTTTTTTTTTGTCAAAGGAATGAGTTCAAGGAAATAGTGAGGGTACCTACCGATCATTTGTGTTCATGAGGGACAAACAGGCTCTGGAAAATTAAAAGCCAGGCAATATCAAAAGTTTATGTTAAGCTAGTACTTTCAAAATTATTTCTCACTAAAGCTTTATTTTTGCTTTTCTCCTTGCTCTGGATCATTCTTTGCTGGAAGTGGAAATATGGCTTTCACAGCTAGAAAGCACTTGAGGACATCATCAGCTCTATTAAGGATCAAACTAGAAGCTAAGAGCAGCATGGGGTCCAGGCATGATCCTGTTTCTAAATAGATGATGGGGATGGGGCAGAGTGGGTAATACATCATAGACTCATGAAATGTGAAGGTGAAAGAGATCTTAGAGCAATGAAACTTATTAAAAATGCAGATTCTAAGACTCTAACACCAGAGATTCTGATCTAGTGAATCAGGGCTGGGAACAAGTACATCAGGTGATTGTGCTGCCAGTGGTCCATGCTGGGCTACTTTGAGAAACCCTACCTTAGCAGGATGGTTACAGAGCCCATTTATTTTACAAAGTAGCAAACAGAGGCCCTGAGACATTGGTCATTTGCTCAAGGACCTTGAGAACAAAATTAAGGTGCCAGGTTACTCAG
Organism: Nomascus leucogenys; assembly: GCF_006542625.1. Classification (NCBI taxonomy): domain Eukaryota; kingdom Metazoa; phylum Chordata; class Mammalia; order Primates; family Hylobatidae; genus Nomascus; species Nomascus leucogenys. Next base: position 122,195,061 of record NC_044406.1, on the reverse strand, counting down.
CCCAGGGCCTTTTCCTCTCTGTGATGGTCCTAGTGAGAGTCCTTTTTCCTTCTGGGCTTTCCATGTGAGTGTGTACCAATGGCCAAGGATTCCAGTTGGCCTGTTGTTTCCAGCTACAGCCAGTATTACTGCTCACTAGAAGCTTTAGACTGGATGGACTGTGCTAGCAGGGGAGGGGCACCCACAAAAAGGATCTGGCCCCCTCAGCTTCATTGTTCCCTGTAAACTGACTGAACTGCAACACAGACTTCCTTGGGGCCAGAGTGCCAGGCTGTAAGGACAAAGTGTCATTTCTGTTGGCTAAGCCAGCCAGCTATTTCACATCCAGTTACACATCGGGATCCCTGGGCCCTGGAATATATCTATTCTCTTGAGAAGTTTCCCCAGGAGACCCAACCCCTTGACATATACACAGTATTAAAAACTTGAACATCTGGTCACCTTACCTAGCCAAAAAGAAAAATATTGATTGACCACATATATATAGTGTATTAGTTTGCTAGGACTGCTGTAACAAAGTACCGTAAACTGGGTGCGGCTTAAACGACAGAAATTTATTGTTTCCCAATTATGGAGACTGGCAGTACAAAATCACGGTGTCAGCAGGATTGGTTCCTTTTGGAGATGCAGAGGGAGGGTCTGTTTTACCTCTCTACTGATGGTTTGCTGACAATCTTTGGTGTTCCTTGGTATGTAGATGCATTTATCATGATCTCTGCCTTCATCTTCACATAGCATTCTCTCTCTCTCTCTCTCTCTCTCTGTGTGTATGTCTGTGTATGTGTGTATGTCTGTGTATGTGTGTTTGTGTCTGTCTCCCAATTTCCCCTTTTTATAAGGACAGCAGTTATATTGGATTAAGAACTCACCCTACTCCAGTGGGGCCTCATCTTAACTAATTACATTTGCAATAACCATATTTCCAAATGAGATCACATTTTGAAGTACCCAGGGTTAGGACTTCAATCACCAGTTGTACTAAGGATCAAACCAGAAGGCAAGAGTAGCACAAGGCCCAGACATGATCCTGTTTCTAAATAGATGATGGGGATTGGGCAAAGTGGATAATATGTCATAGACTCATGAAATATGAAGGTGAAAGAGATCTTAGAGCAGTGGAACTCATTAAAATGCAAATCCCAAGACTCCAACACCAGAGATTTTGATCCATGAATTTCAAGGGACACAATTCAATGCATAACATGTCATCCTTGTTTAGTCCAACAATAAATAGAGATGAGCAACTGGTGGTGGAAGTGAGATGGGTGAGGAGTGGACAGAAGAGCAGAAGAGTAGAAACAAACCCGAGTATAGGGCTGCTTAGTGAAGAGAGAAGTCTTTGTTAAGCAAGAGAACTCAGATGTCAGGGAGGAAATTCCATCAATTCAATACTAAAATTATGCACCATATACTTTTTATTTGCACTAAATTCAACATTTCATAAGGACAGATGAATATTTCGTGAGAACTCTCCACATGCATGAAGTAATATTTTGTTGACAGAATGTGCTCTTCTGAATCAAGAAAAAAGATAATCATACCCTTTTTTATTCTTTGGAACTTTCTAATATAGAGTTCTCCAAATCTCCTAACTTTGAGAGAAAAATAGAAAACATTAGCTTAGAGATTTTTTAAAAAAGATATAGAGGCATTTTACTACTGAGAACGTAAATAGAGATGTTATAGACCTCCTATTCAGATGCTCCAAAGGTGTGGTTTGCTACGGCTGACTTTGAAAAATAGAAGATATAACTCACGGGTAGCCTGGCAAGAGGAGGGAGGACATGTAATCAAGAGCGGGATGGAAAATGCCAACTTGGTGATGACAAAATTGTCTTGAATCAGTCCTACAGTTCACTAACAAAGATTAGGGAGCTATTTTTAATAGGAGAGAGAGGGGTCACCCAACAGACACTGCCAAGATCACCCACTGTTGTGGTTCAGGCTAGCCTCCGGATTAGGGTACTACAGAAGAACTAGCAAGTGAGTGCTGAGTCACCTACCCAGAGTTTCTAGAAGACAGAGGTGGGCAATTCTGGGGTTTGGTGGTCACAGAGTGTGGCTTCTGGTGGGCCACAGTCTAACTACTCCAGATCTCAACAACAGTGAAAAGAGGAAAGAGAAATGCTTGGTGCATGGAAGTTATAACTTGAAGGTTTAACCTTCAACTTAATGCTTCTGTTTTGTCTATTTAGTGGCCTATCCATGGGCCAGTTTTTAATCACAGGTTCACTTATTACTTGAAGCAGCATAATAACTTATGTAGTGTTTACTATGTGCCAGGTGCTAAGTACTTTACAAATAATAACTCACTTAATCCCCACAACAGATGAGGAAACGGAGGTACACAAAGATGAAGTAACTTGCCTAAGGTTATTGTGCTAGCAAGTTGGCAGAGCCAAGATTAGAACCTTAGCAGTCTGACTTCAGAGTCTATGCTCACCATCACTGCAACTGCATACTGCCTAGTCACTGCATATGAAGGAAGATCAGTGGAGGCAAGCAAGTCCACTACCCAGAACCATCAGGGGAAACACTCTTCTAGAGAAGCTCATTTTTCAAATACAATCAAGGGCTGCATAATGACATTTTGGTTAACATGGAACTGCATATACAAAGGTGGTTCCATAAGATTACAATACTGTATTTGTTTACTGTACCTTTTCTATGTTTAGATATGTTTAGATACACAGATACTTAGCACTGTGTTACAATTGCCTACAGCATTCAGTATAATAACATGCTGTACAGGTTTGTAGCCTAGGAGCAATAGGCCATACCATATAGCCTAGGTGTGTAGTAGGTGATGCCATCTAGGTTTGTGTAAGTGCACTCTATGATGTTCATACAATGATGAAGTTGCCTATCAATATACTTCTCAGAATGTAACCCTGTCATCAAGCAATGCATGATGCTAGTTGACAGCCAGTCTTTTACAGGTGGAAACTTCCAAAGTATAGCTGTTGTTGGAAAAAAACTTTCTAAAATGTTATCTCCCAACAGAAGACTCTAAACATGTGGTCATGTTTTCTTGAAGATTAAATGTTTCATTATGAACATTATTCATGCATTCACTCCACATTTATTAAGTGCTTGTGATGTTATTGTAGATGCCAATGGTGACTGCACTTACCTTTAGCTGAATGAGCTTTTTGGTCACTACAGGACAACAGAGCCCCAGTGTTCTACCTGAATGCTGCAGCATGCTGGTTGACATGTCTTCAGCTGGATTGGCTCTACAATTAGATAGACCCTAGGTGATTCATGTTCAAGTGACTCTACCACTTACCAGCTTTGTGACTTTAGGTAAGTCAATGAGCTTTAGTTTCCTCATCTGTCAAAGGAAGATAATTATGTCTTGCCTCAACAGTTGTGAAGACCCAAATGTGATAATGCAGGGGAAGCACAGTGCCTGGCCCCTACTGAACCCTGTGATCACAAACCAAGCAGAAGATTCCTCTCATTCTACATAGGAAACCCACCCTTCTTAAGCACTGGGTATCACCTCAGGGGCTTTGGTCTTCCCAGCTCTGTTCTTTTGCGGCTGCATGCTCAAGTGCAGCTTCTAAGCTATTGCAGAAGCCTTTCCTCATCCTGAGCCAAGCAAACCTAGGCCTGTCTGAATGGGAGAAATAACATGGGCTAGTGGTTGACATTGCTCAAGCATTATGCCTTGTACAAAGTAGGCACTCAATGAGTGGCAACTCGAATGGAGTAAACAGTAAGCGAAGTGGTTGATTCACCTGGCTTGCCTCACCCTCACTCCGCCTTGGTTGTGCCTCACTTTCTCCGCCTGTATGTGAGCCTAATAATACTTGCCACCTACACACCTTATTGCTGTTGTGAGGGTTATCGTGGGCAAAGGCCATAGAGTGCGGGGGATCATTAAAAGGTGTACATCTAACAAAGTGGAAACCTTTGAACTTTCAGAGCTGTGGGGTTGTCATGCGGAGACCTGTTATCTTCGTCTTTCAAACTCCTCTTCAGCATTTCAACTATGTTAGAAGTGCAAAGTGTTCCCTTCCGGCCTTGAGCCAGTGCGTACATATCCAGGAGAGTGTCTTGGCCTCTAGGCAGCCTGTACTCCAGCTTACCTCTCACCAAAAGTCCATTGAAGTGAAATAAGCCAGGCACAGAAAGACAAACATCACATATTCTTGCTTATCTGTGAAATCTAAAAATCAAAGCAATTGAACTCACAGAGGTAGAGAGTAGAAGGATGGTCACCAGAGGCTGGGAAGGGTGGTGGGTAGAGGGGGAGGTGGGGATGGTTAGTGAATACAAAAAATAGTTAAAGAATGAGTAAGACCTAGGGTTTGATAGCACAACGGGGTGGCTATAATCAATAATAACTTAATCATACATTTAAAAATAACTAGAAGAGTGTAATTGGATTGTTTGTAACACAAAAGATTAATGTTTGAGGGGATGGATACCCCATTCTCCATGATGTGCTTATTACACATTGCATGCCTGTATCAAAATACCTAAAGTATCTCATAAATATATATACCTACTATGTACCCATATAAATTAAAAATTTTTTAAATACATACATAAAGTTCATTGCATGATGGTGACTAACTGACCCACACTTCCTATCACTGCCACATCCCCATGCTAGTTAATGTTAAAGGAGAACAAAGGGTAGTCTGTTTGCCCCATAAAAAAATGTTTGGGGTCTGAATTGTCAAAGGCTATGGGGAAGGATGAATGATTTATTTTCAGGAGACCTTGCTTAAAAATCATTTCAGTTCATTATTATTTCATTCACACCACAAATATTCATCAAGCACCTATTGTGCTCCAGACACTGTTCTAGGCACTGAAAGATACAGGAGTGAACAAATGGACAAAGTCCCTGTCCTCATAAACATTATTGAGAGAGTAGACAAACAATAATCAAATAGATAAATTAACAAGATGTTTTCAGGTAGTAATAAAGATTATGAAGAAAATGAAATGGGATAATTGGTTAGATGACCAGGATGGGGAAGATGGTTTCTTTGGAATAATTAAGAAAGGTTTCACTTAAACTAGCTCATTTCATCCTGAGGCTTGGAGATGAGAGGTCACAGGGCTTGGGTGTCCATTTTAGAGATTTCTCACCCTATCTGGGATTCTCTTCAAATTTTAAGTACTACCTAAAGGGGTTGCACCCACACTACTCATGCCTTATTGCAAATTTGGTGTCAAATCCTTTTCACTCCATCCAGAGGGATGAACCAAAACGTGGGCTGAGGAACCGAGTGGGGTGGATGATGAGGTGGGGTAGAGAAGGAACCCTTTGCAGCCACTGTGTCATCATTTCCGCCTTCATATCAAGGTGCTTTACCCCTCAGGAACAATCTTTAGATGACGAGTGACTAGAAATTGGTTTGAGAGGTTTCCAAAGCTGTAGATCTTATGATCACTGTTGCCATACCTGCGTTCTTCCCTTCCTATCAACAAACACTGGAAAAGCTCTGATTCAGGGCAATGGGCTTGCCATGCGGGCCTCTTGTTCTGAGTCAGAGTGGAAGAGCTTGGAGGCCTTCGGTTGGTAGGGCTTAGTAATGAGGAAGGAAACGGTTACTAGGAAATGAAGAGTGACATTCATCAAAGTGATCAGTAACCAAAGAACGGTGACTTGGTTCTTTGTTACATGGTGGAATAGAAAAGAGTAGGTGTGTGACAGAACCAGACTCAGATGACCCCGCATTGCTCAAAGGGCCAGTGCCAGCTTCCTATGAAGCTGCCTAGGAAGTAGGTGGGGACAGCCCCAATTGGACCTCCATATTGTTTATTTTTGCTTTTCCCGAAATAAGCAATCTCAATCTTTAATTTCCATGTGGAAACACTCCCCACTTTCCCCTGCCCCTCAAATGTGGGTGTGTAGAAGAACAAGAACACAAAAACAATGTCAACAATAGATTTTGCAGGCAGTAATCAATGACCTGAATTGGGAAATTTTACTCACTGCGGCTCTTTTCTTACCTGCCTTTGAATTGTTTTGTCAATAATGGCTACTCGCTAACTTGGTATAGCAGCCAAAGTCAATTGAACATTCTAGAAACATCTAGAATTCAGCAACAATATACATTATATACATCACTAAATATGTGCTTGGCTGTGTTTGAATCACTTTCTGTATAGTAACAAACACATTTAATCTTGCAGTAGCTCTGTAAGGTAGCTATCTGATTATTATACCCATGTTACAGATTAGGAAACTGAGGCCCAAGGAGGTTAATTAACTTGTCCAGCTACAGAATGGTATGACAGGATCTAAATCTGCTTCTCCCACTGTCTGCGACGGGTGTTACCCACATCTCAGTGTTTCTGGCTCCTTTTGTGTATTTGCTTCAACTCTGCCTCTGCCACTCATTTCATGTATTATTTGCCTCCTCCACAACTACTTCCAGAAAATATTGGAGGCAGTGACTTAGCCTCTGAGGATTCAACCTACCTAGAGGAATGTCTACCAGCTGGCTTATAGTTATTTGTTACCCACCCACACACTTCCCCCAAGTGTTTTTTCGTACCCGATCCTTCCTTAGAGAATCAGGACTGTGAACTTCTGAAGCCCAAATGAGCACCATAGTGTTATCTGAAAACCATGAGTTGAGTGGGCACCATGCCCAGAGATGGCCCTGGCAGAAAGTCTACTTTTTAGAGATTATTGATTTCATTTTCAGAAACTGTGAGCCAAATCAAAATCTTGCTGAATACTGGGATGAGAGCCCAGAGTTTGGTTATTACATATAGTAAGAAATCCTGCCCGGGCTCTTAGGGAAAACAGTTCTGTAGTTCAATGGGTTGGCTTAGCTATGCTACGTTAGCTGATTGAAGCGGTGTGCTTATAATAATAGGGTCATGAGTTTTCTGTTTGGTGCAAGGGTATGATGGTTGGGTGCAGTTTGGGTTTTGCCCCTAGGGATATAAGCTAAGGGGAAGAATCTGAAGCTTCAAACCAAAGATCTGTCCACATTCCTGGAGGAACAGGTCAAAGGGAAAACACGAACTGAAGAGGCACAACTTAACTGGCATTTGTAGTATGACGGGATCAAAGAGTCCCAGGGAGCTGGGTGCCAAACTTGTACTTGTTTACTGTAATCCACAAGTACATTTCAACATGTCCTTAAAGAAGAAAACTCAGTAAGAGTGCAACCTCAAATTCTACATTCCCTTCCTCTCAGAGACCTATCACTTAGGTGATCTGGTTCAGTTTTCTCCCCCTTCTTGACCATACTTTCCAAACCCCGTTTTAAAATTCTGACTCTATAAAGGGGGTTTTTGCCCAGGGGAAGATTAAAATCTTGTCTTCTTTTCCACAAAGAGAAAAACAAGAGGATATAAGTTTACATTTAAGACAAGGGGAATTTGCCTGATGACCACTCCCGACATCCTCTTTACTCTTTAATTAGGGGTCACTTCAGTACTTGAGTCATTAATTTCCAGTTTATTACTCGGCATGTGGCCATCTGTTGCTTCAAGATGGTAGTGCCAGGCCGGGCGTGGTGGCTCACGCCTGTAATCTTAGCACTTTGCAAGGCCAAGGCAGGCTTGAGCTCAGGAGTTGGAGACCAGCCTGGGCAACACTGGGAGACCCAGTCTCTAATAAAAATACAAAAATTAGCCAGGGTGTGGCATCGTTTGACTATGGTCTCAGCTACTCGGGAAGATCACTCAAGCCCAGGAGGCAGAGGTTGTAGTGAGCCAAGATTGTACCACTGCACTCCAGCCTGGGCGACAGAGCCAGACCCTGTCTCAAAAAATAAAAAATAAAAATAAATAAGATGGTAGTGCCTGTTTTTTGTTTGCTTGAGTGTTCGCTTTTCTTAACAAAGTCCTTTGGGGCTTCTCACAAATCTAAGTCAGGTTTCAAACATTCAAAAATTTGGACGATGTGAAGCAAAAACCTAGAGGAGCTGTTTTTGTGTTTGAGGGAGCAAATGTTACCCATTCCCATCTGGGACAAGTTTGTGCCCGGTTTGTGGTAGCAGTGGTTCTCCAGGTGCGTGCGGGCCTTTTTAGCGATCACTTTATACTTGGTTGTGCACTGTCAAGCATTGAGAAGAGTATAAAAAGCCTGAGGTGACTAATGAGCTCCCCTATTTAAAAGACACCACCAGTCTTCAACACATCAGAACCGCCCCTTTTACTGAACACTGAGGGGAAGGCCCCTCATCTGAGCACACCAGGAAGTAAAATGAAGGGTAAAAATGGTTTCTCTTTATAAAGCACTTGCTGTGTTCAAGGAATTTCACCAGGATTGTCTCTTTTTATCTGCACAGTAGCTCTGTGAAATAGAAAAGGTTAGGATCATGTTTATTTTACAGGAAACTGAGGATCAGTGGGATTTAAAAACTCACCCAAGCTTAATCAGCTTGTAAGTGGCATAGCTAGAACTTGAACACAGACTAGAGAGAGGCCACCACCTGTGTTATTTGCCACCACACTATACTGTACCTCAGAGTTCCACAGTACTTGAAGGTGGGCCTGGAATTGGACCATAGGTACCACTTAGCCACTATTTGGATTTCCTCAATTATAAGATACCACCGGGTATCTTAAGAGGCATAATTGGTTTCAAAACAGCTTTTGGAGCCAGGCACGGTGGCTCACACCTGTAATCCCAGCACTTTGGGAGGCCGAGATGGGTGGATCACTTCAGGCCAGGAGTTTGAGACCAGCCTGGCCAACATGGCAAAATCCTGTCTCTACTAAAAATACAAAAATTAGCTGGATGTCATGGTTAGAGTCATTGACTCTGCCTACCTCTGCCACCTAATAAGGGTGTGTGTGGGTATGTGAGGGTGTGGGGGTGTGATACCTCGGAGAACTTAAGATTTCTGTGCCTCAGTTTCCCCAACTGTCAAAAATAGTATAATAACTATGCTTATAGGGTTGTAAATGAGCTAATACAGATAACGCACTTAGAATAGTGCCTGGCATACATTAAGTTGTACCTAAGTGTTAACTATTATTATCATCATCATCATCACCACCGTCATCATAATTATACAGTCTGATTTCAGTAATGATAAGATGTGAAAAAAATGTGTTTATTTATTTATTTGTAACAGAGTCTCGTTCTGTTGCCCAGGCTGGAGTGCAGTGGCATGACCTCGGCTCACTGCAACCTCTGCCTCTTGAGTTCAAGAAATTCTCATGCATCAGCCTCCTGAGTAGTTGGGACTACAGGCACATGCCACCCCACCAAGCATTTTTTTTTTTTTTGTATTTTTAGTAGAGACAGGGTTTCACCATGTTGGTCAGGCTGGTCTCGACTTCCTGACCTCAAGTGATCCACCCGCCTTGGCCTCCCAAAGTGCTAGGATTACAGGCGTGATCATGCCTCCACGCCTGGCTGAAACATGCTTTTTAAAAGTGAGAAAATAAAGATAGTGATCTGATTTAATGACTGCTGGTCTAGATTGTGCATATTGTCTTATAATGTTATTATCTATGTGACCTAAGGACTTGTCACTTCTGCCACCCCAATGGTCACTTTTTCCCTAAAATCTTGGGGAAAGAGGTTTTGTCCTCTCACACTTACTCCTCAGTCAGATGGTCACTGGGCAGCCACTTCTCTGAGTTTAGATCCCTCCAGGCCACTCACAGTGATTTTTCCTTGCAGGGCGCTGATCACCTCTGAGCTGTGCTTGTCACCACATGGATCTCCTGAACGGTGGCCTTTCCTGATGCGCTGCCACTCCTCTGCCTAGACCTCAGCCCCACATCAAATGTGGTGCAGGACCTTCTCCCCTTAACTGCTCACTCTAGTAATCCCCACAAGCTCGCCACAGAGTTCTGTAGGAGCACTGGACTGTACCGAAGGGTTGGGAGTAAGGGTAACTAAGAGGATTACAATGAGGGAGGGAAGGATGCAAAACTGTACACTCAAAACGGCTTTTGCCTTTGTGTTGTGCAACAGAAAAACATGAAATAATTTATCCCTACACAAAGGTCCTTTGTGAGCATGCCCAGTTCCTAGCCTTGCTCTCCCCTGTTGAAGGCTGTGGGGCCACCCTTCTCAATAAGGCCTCCATTTTCAAGGTGGGAATTACTACCTTCCTTTAGCACAGGGGTGTCCCATCTTCCACATTGGAAGAAGAAAAATTGTCTTGGGCCATACATAAAATACACTAACACTAACGATAGCTGATAAACTTAAAAAAAAATTGCAAAACAAAATCTCATAATGTTTTAAGAAAGTTTACAAATTTGTGTTGGGCCACATTTAAAGCTGTCCTGGGCCACATGTGGCCTGTAGGCCACGGGTTGGACAAGCTTGCTTTAGGGAAATCACACTGCATCATAGCAACCTTCGAGCACTTGCTATATGCCAGGCACTGCTCTAAGTACTTGATCAGTATTAACTACTGTATCTCATTGATTCTGAAATAAATGCATCTATTTCACATTTTAACTTTTGTTTTGTTTTGTTTTGTTTTGTTTTGTTTTGAGACAAAGTCTCACTCTGTCGCCCAGGCTGGAGTGCAGTGGCATGATCTCGGCTCACGGCAACCTCCACCTTCCAAGTTCAAGTGATTCTTGTGGCTCAGCCTCCCTGGTAGCTGGGATTACAGGCATGCAACACCACACCCACCACACCGACCACACCACACCACAAAATAATTTTTGTATTATTAGTAGAGACAGAGTTTCACCATGTTGGCTAGGCTGGTCTTGAACTCCTAACCTCAAGTGATCGGTCTGCCTCATCCTCCCAAAGTGCTGGTATTACAGGTGTGAGCCACCGTGCCTGGACCACATTTTAACATTTCTGAAACCAGGATGTGTCTCAAAATCACTGGCATATAGAGTTTAAGGGGCAACTTGTTATTTTCTTTCTTAGTGGTACACAAAATAGTGGTTTATCTTATAATCAATGATGCCTTAGAATCAATGAGATGTAGCAATTTAATTGTCACAATGACTCCATCATGTAAGGACTATTTTTATTAACATTTTACAGATGATGGAATTGAGGCTCAGGGAGCTTACACAGCTAGTAACCTCAAGGTTGCTCAAGGTCACACAGTTAGTAAATGGTAGATTTGAACCTAGGCAGCCTGACTCGAGAGCTCATACCCTTAGGAGATGATCTGCTTCTCCTGGATTAATACCTCTCATGGGTCCCCATTAGTTATCAGGAATGGTCCAGTCTGATTCATACTGGAAAGGAGAGAAATTTTTTCCAAAGCTTCACAAAACCTGCCCAGCAGGCCCTGCCGAGCTCTGCTTCCCCTTTCAGACTGTGCCCAAAGGGGCAAGGGAGAAGGGCATTCCAGAGGCATAAAAAGTAGGCCTATCCCAGAGTCACCAACCCCAAAAACTAGCAGAAGAAATGGAAAACATTTTCTTTATTTTGGAGGCCAGGTCAAATTCCAGGGACCAGCTCTCTCCTGCAATCTCTGGGAATGGAGGCTGAATGAGGATTTTTCTGTCCTAGCAACTCTGACATAGAGAGATGAGGGGACAGGCAGTGGCTATCATTCCAGTTACACATATTTGTCATATAATGCATTGTGTCTTGTCTATTAAATGTGTGTTTTTCATCTGTTCATTCTCCATGAGCCTGTGATGGAAAGAAGGAATTTTAACACCAGAAGCAGAGATTTATGTCTCTCAGACTGTGTCTGTATCACACAAACAAAAAACCAGAATACTTCTAAGTAGGGATGGCCCATCCCAGCCCCACTTTCTAAAAATTGGAGAGAAACAGCTATTTCAACAGCTTATGAAATAATTCATGAGTCTGGGAGCAGTCTAATCTAAGAGTTGGAAATGCTGCAAAATAAGCATTTTGTGTTCTTCCTTTTGTTACACAGACCTTTGTAAAACAAGAAAAAGCAAACTGAGGAATAAATGTAATACTGTACCTGACATAAGGATAATGGAACTTCATTCTTAATATTAAATGGGTGTTATGGGATATCTTTTGAGAAGGAACCATTCACTGTTCTTGTGTGTAAATGTTTTGTGTTCGGTGTCATATTTCATACAAAAATGTAAATATATATTGCTCTATCTTGTTATATTTTGCAGTTTTTAGTATTAAAGTGATTTAATTTCTTATTTTTAGATGAAACAAGAAGTTGCCCAATGGAAGTAGGCAAGATTTATTATTAATTTTTGTTGTATATGTTTAAAGTACTCAACATCATGTTTTGATACACTTAACTTGATTTAATTTCTCTATTGAAAAATTCTTGGCCAGATGTGGTGGCTCATGCTTGTAATCCCAGCACTTTGGGAGGCCAAAGCAGGCAGATTCCTTGAGGCCAGGAGTTCGACACCAGCCTGGCCAACATGGTGAAACCCTGTCTCTACCAAAAATACAAAAATTAGCCGGGCATGGTGGCACACGCCTGTAATCCCAGCTACTTTGGAGGCTGAGACAGGAGAATTGCTTGAACCCAGGAGGCAGAGGTTGCAGTAGCAGAGATTGTGCCACTGCACTCCAGCCTGGGTGACAGAGTGAGACCCTGCCACACACACACACACACACACACACACACACAATTCTGTAATAAAGACTAAATCAGCATATGAATCACATCCTGGTCATATTTGTAAGCAACAACTAATTGTGAAAACTATGTTTTGCTTTCTGCTATCTGCATGTGCTATCCATGGGCACCTGTTGGTGTGTTCGCAATAGATTATAATTTTAAAGTGTTTAATGGCTGAATAAATTTGAAAACTCCTAACAGACATGCTGAACTTTCAAACTGAGAGCTGAGTAATATAAGTTAGGCTTGCCGGGCGCTGGGGCTCATGCCTGTAATCCTAGCACTTTGGGAGGCCGAGGCAGGCAGATCACCTGTGGTCAGGTGTTTGAGACCAGCCTGACCAACATGGTGAAACTCCCGTCGCTACAAAAAATACAAAAATTACCCCGGCATGGTGTTGGGCGCCTGTAATCTCAGCTACTTGGGAGGCTGAGGCAGGAGAATTGCTTGAACCTGGTAGGCGGAAGTTGCAGTGAGTCGAGATTGTGTCACTGCACTCCAGCCTGGGTGACAAAGCGAGTCTCATAAATAAATAAATAAATAAGGCTTTCTGGGAGTCACTCTTAAAAAAGTTTGCCCTCTAGTTTTTTTTTTTTCTTGCATGACACACCCCCTCTGTACAGATCTTTTCCCTGTTTTTCTTTTATGCTATTAGTTGTAGAAACACAACACTGCTCTGCTTACCTTTATAAATACTATGGGATAATAGCTATCCTGAATGAAGTTCTACAGATGCTGCTGTTGCGGTAGTGTCCCTCCGACTTATCCACGGGGGATACGTTCCAAGACTCCTGGTGGATGCCTGAATCCGCAGACAGTACCATATACACTATGTTTTTTTCTATATATACATACCTATGGTAAAGTTTAATTTATAAATTAGGCATAGTAAGAGACTAACAACAATAACTAACAAGAGAATAGAACAATTATAACAATATACTACAATAAAAGTTATATGAATGTGATCTTTCTCTCTCAGAATATCTTTTTTTTTTTTTTTTTGACGGTGTCTCGCTTTGTCACCCAGGCTGGAGTGCAGTGGCACGATCTTGGCTCACTATAACCTCCGACTCCCGGGTTCAAGCTATTCTCCTGCCTCAGCCTCCCGAGTAGCTGGGATTACAGGCATGCGCCACCACGTCTGGCTAATTTTTGTATTTTTAGTAGAGACGGGGTTTCACCATGTTGGCCAGGCTAGTCTCAAACTCCTGACCTCAGGTGATCCACCCACCTCGGCCTCCCAAAGTGCTGGGATGACAGGGAAGAGCCAACGTATCAGGCTGTCTCAGAATATCTTATTGTACTGTACCTCAGGTAACGGAAACCGCGGAAAGCAAAACTGCAGATAAGGGATGACCACTGTACATGGAAAATCACTCGGTCAGTAAAACAAGTTGAGCCATGCTCTGCCTTCCAAAATAAAGAGTTATGCCCTTCCTGCCACCCCCTGCCTAACATTGGCTGTTTTGACCTAAATATGATACTTCTCACGGGCAAAAGCAATTGCTCTGTTAAGCTCCACCAACTCCTTGGCAAAATCTGATGCCATCATCCATGCATATATCCCCTTACACTGTCATTCTTCCTACTAGCGTGGGAGAATCGTGAGCTCTGGCATGGAATTTCACTACGATGCTTGACTATGTTTTGCTGGGATTTGTACCTCTGTCTATTTCATGAATTATCTTATGCCCAGGCAAAGCTTATTAGAAGCTAGAGAGTGTCTAATATTTTTCTTTTACTTAAATATTTCTCAGCAGTCCTAGAAAAGTCTTTTTTGCAGTTCTACCTCTGAAATTTTGAGAGATGTGAATTTTTATATACGCACAGATCTGTGCAATCATCACCACAGCCAACTTTAGAAAATTTCCATGACCTCAAAAAGAAACTGTGTATCCTCTGGCTATCTCATTCTATCGCCAAGCCTCCCAGCCTTAAGCAACTGCTAATCTTCTTCCTGTCTCTTTATGTTTCTCTATTCTAGACTTTCATATAAATGAAATCATATGTCTAGGGGTGGCGGCTCCTGCCTCTAATCTCAGCACTTTGGGAGGCTGAGGTGGGCGGATCACTTGAGGTCAGAAGTTCAAGACCAACCTGGCCAACATAGTGAAACCCCGTCCTTACTAATATATATATATATATATATATATATATATATATATATATGCAAAATACAAAAATTAGCCAGCCAGCCAGGCGTAGTGTCATGCACCTGTAGTCCCAGCTACTTGGGAGGCTGAGGCATGAGACTCGCTTGAACCTAAAAGGTGGAGGTTGCAGTGAGCTGAGATTGTGCCACTGCACTCCAGCTTGAGTAACAGAGTGAGATTTCATCTCAATAAATAAATAAATAAATAAACAAATAAATAAAAGAAATAATATAGTATGTGGTATTTTGCATCTTGCTGCTTTTGCATAGCATAATATTTTCAAGGTTCATCCATGCTGTAGCACGTATCAGTACTTCATTCCTTTTTATGACTGAATAATATTCCATTGTATGAATAGACTGCATATTGTTTCAACAAAGAAACTTAAATGGAAACAATGGGGACCAGTGAACAGGGGCTAGGACAGGCATCATCCTGATGGGGCTTAGGATCTGAAAATTCTGGGAGTTTCTAAGACTAAATGGGACACATGAATATCACGCAAGATTTTCAAAAACTGGTAGGTAGACAGAGCCCTTGGGTCTAGATTTTCACCAGACCAGTTTCCAGGCCTACTGTACTAGAGATGATTATAATTTCTCTGCCCACCCATAGGGGATCTGCTCATCACTCCTGGGACGCTAAATGTCTATAGAAACTGCCCCCGCTCCCAGTCTTGTCTGATTGCAGCAGGATTGGTGATCATCTGATCTAACGGTGGCCCCCTTTTAGGCAGGTTCATGCTCTATGTAGAACTTCTGTGGTCTGGAGCTTGGGAAATCGGATTTCTCTCTTGAGGGTATGGTATTGGAAGGCCAAGAGTCTGGGAGTCTGAAAGACTAATATACTGAAACTGAAAGGCTATAATACAGACATGAAGCTCGGTCAAACGTGAGGGGCCATGTATGGGCAAAAGTTCTGAGGAGATCAGTCAGTAGAAAGAGGAGAATGGAGCAGGTATACAGTGAGGAGCAGAGACACCAAGAGAAATATCATGGGCCTCTGGAGAGAGAACCAGAAATTGTAGCTGCCTTGCTGCCTGTTCCAGGTCCCACTATGGTGGCTGTCTTGGGAGTGCCATGAGATCTTGGTCTCCTTACCTGACCTGTGCCCCACCTTCCTGCCCCACCAACACCCACAGCTTGTTGTTGAACCAGCTCGAATGGGTCTCTGTTCCTTGAGTCCAAAGGAGCCCTGACTGAAGCCTATGCAGAATGGGTATAGAGTCAGGAGTTTGGAGTGCAGAGGGAGGCAAGTTGCAACAGTGGAAGTTTAGCAGGATGATGGACATTGGCTTAACAGCACTGGGGCCAGCTGGCAGCATGGAGTGAGTGAAGGGAGAGGTGCCTGGTAACAGGGTAAAATAAAGAGGGGCAAAGGCTTCTTATGAGCTTCCTGGCCAGAGCTAGATGTGTGTGTGTGCATCAACATGTGTGTGCACACGTGTGCATGTCTCAGTGTGGCAGGTTTTGGCAGGGAAGGGGATCTTAGAGCAAAATCTTAACCCAAGGTGGGCTTTGCAGCAGATCCTGGAAGCAGAGTGGCACAAAAGATAGTCAGACTTGGCTGGCAGCAAGAGCACTGCCTCGCCCTTCTGCCTTCTGCCTCGTCTGCATATCAAGGTATCGTTCATCTAACCATTGGCTTATGTTGGCAAGGACAAAACCATCCTGCTTAGAAATGCCTTTGGTGAGGGCAGCTCTTATAAAATGGAGAAGAACCTTGAGGAAATGGGTGAGGGAAAAGTGTCTAATGAACACGCTTTTCTAGATTTTTCTTCTTCAAATATGCATTTATATAGATGTACACGGACTACAGTCATGAACCTATGAAGGCTTCAAAACAATAATCCCAAACTCCTCAGCTAGTACCTGGGAAATTCTTAAGAACCTGAAGCAGAGGTCATTCTAGAGCCCACTGACACTGGTAAATTTGAATGCCTGGTTGACTGTCCGGAAGTTAGCTGCAGGAATTTCCTTGGGGTTCTCAAAGGCGGGGCAATGCTGTAGAATCCCATGAATGAAAGCATGCAGGAAGCCACAAAGAAGATTTTACAAATGTGAAGTAAGTCCGCAGCCACTGATGGCCAGGGGCCACACGATGCTGTATGTTAATTGCAGCCCTTTGCCCCATATTCACACCACTCTTCCTGGCATTCTGCCAGTGCCTGGCCGGCATGTACTTGGGCTCTGGTGCACACTAGCCTGGCAGAGGGAAGCAGAAGTTGAGGCAATCCTGCCACCTGCTGCCTGATATGTTCTGCTAAGCAGTTTCTTGGCTCTTTCAAGCTCTTTTACTTTTAATAATCCCTATTTTGGTATTTTTCTAATTACAAAGATGAGATATGTTTGCTATAAACTTTCAGATAGTAGAGAAGCCTATGAAGTAAAAAGTGAAAGTTCTCCTTCCGTAATCCCACTCCCCAGAGGTACCCACTATGACCAGTTCAGTGTGGTTACAGATCTTCTATGTGTTTATATAACTATATATGATACAGCCAATCACTCATTCAAAATATTTCTTCAAGGCCATCTATGTGCCAGGCCAGACACTGGGGCTACAACTGTCAACAAAATATGACTTCTTCCCTGTTGGAGCTTACATTTCAGTGCAGAGAGATAGGCCCATAAACAACTTAATAATGAATCCATAATATGCCAGATGATGATGGGGAGAAAATAAGACAGAGTAAGAGAGCTGGGGGGTGGCCCGCAGGGTGGAAAGGGGGTGGCTATTTTACAGAGAGTAGAGAAGGAAGACTCTCAGAGAATGTAACCTTTGGGCAGGCCCCTTAAGGAAGTGAGGAGTAACTAATGTGGCTATCTGGTGCAAAAACAGAGGCCTGAGGGAGAAACATACTTGAGAAACATCAGGAGTATTGTGTGGCTGGAGTAGAGTGATCAGAGGGGAAGAGCAATAGGACATAAGGTCACAGAGATAGCAGGGATAGGGTGGGTCCAGGGAAACCCTAGGCCTGGAGGGGCTGGGAGAAGAAGCAGCATTACCTGAGCCCAGTGAGAGTTGGAATTCTGGAGGAAGAACCCTGTGACAGCAGCCACTGGAGTGTTTTGAGAGGGGGAGAGGAGGAACATGATCTAACTTAAAGTTTAAAAGGGTCACTCTGACTGCTGTGTTGAGAATAGACTGTAAGAAGGTAGAATATGAGCAGGGAAGTGAGGAGAGGTGGAAAGCAGATATCCAAGCCCTGGTCTACTCCAATGTTTAAAGATCAGAAAAGTGAGGACTAAATAGCTTAGGAGGCTGTGGAAGAGACCAAGGTGGGGGATGGTGGTTTAAAAGCTAAGGAAAGTGTAGCAAAGAAGAGGGAGTGACCCACTGCACTGTGTCAAATGCTGCTGATGGGTCAAGTAAGTTAAAGTCTCAAAATTGGCCATTGGATTTAGAAATGTAGAGGTCACTGGGGGAACATGGAAGCCATTGGTGATCTTGATACGAATGTGGAGTCAGAGAAGCGCAAAATCCTGATGTAGTGGGTCCAAAAGAGAATGGTGGCAGAAAACAGGAAATGCTACAAACACCAGGAAGAGAAAGAGAATAGAATGAGGGGGGAAACTGCAACAAGAACTCCAGCCATAGAGCAATTTTTCCCAAAATATGGTCCTCATAAGGGTAGGAGATGGGGTGTGGTGGAGAGCTGCTGTTTCATAGGAGACAAAAGAGATATGATAACTAAATGCAATGCAGGATTCTTAATTAGATATCACAGTAAACTGCTGGTTGTGGTGGCTCACGCCTGTAATTCCGGCACTTTGGGAGGCCGAGGCGAGCAGATCACTTGAGGTCAGGAGTTCGAGAACAGCCCGGCCCACATGGTGAAAACCAGTCTCTACCAAAAATACAAAAAATTAGCCTGATATGGTGGCTCGTGCCTGTAATCCCAGCTACTCAGGAAGCTGAGGCAGGAGAATCTCTTGAACCCAGGAGGCGGAAGTTGCAGTGAGCCAAGATTGTGCCAGTGCACTCCAGCCTGGGTGACAGAGTGAGACCCTGTTTCAAAAAAAAAAAAATCACAGTAAACAATTTATTGAAGGTATTGTGAGACAATTTGAGAAATATGAATTTTGGCTGTTTTTAACATTACTGATTTGATGTTAAATGTCTTGGGTATGATAGTGACATTGTGCTTATGGTTCTTAGAAGATACATGCTGAAGCATTTAGGGTTGAAGTGCTGTTAAAATAGGAGGACTAAACTCTGATTTTTTTTATCTTACCCAAATTCCTATCTAAGGGGCCTGGGGAGTCATGGCCTACAAATCATAAATTCTCATCAGATGGGTTTTATTTAACCCTATATATTGTGACTTTCCAACCTGACTCTGGCATAACACTACGAGACAAGGAAGAAAATAAAAATATTTTACCCCGAAACATGTTTCTTTGCCATATTTTGAAATGGCCCTGCAAAGCCGTTCTTTGTGGGGGTAAATTTACATCTATAAAGAATCTCTATTAACATAGCTAGATATTTTTCTTCCAGATCCTCCCAATCCCAAAGAGATTAAGATCTGAACATGAAACATTTGTCATCTATTGTCTCTAAGGGCAGTCACTATAAGACTTGAAAAGAACTTTGGGCTCCACAGTCTTTACCTTAACCTGAACATTCCCTTTCTATGAATCCCAGGTCTTTAGACAAACTCAACCAATTAATTGTCAACCAGAAAATGTTTACATTCACCTATAGCCTAGAACGCCCCCCTCCATCCCTTGCCCTGCTTTGAGTTGTCCCACCTTCCTGGACCAAACCAATATATTTCTTAAATATATTTGATTGATGTCTCATGCCTCTCTAAAATGTATAAAACTAAGCTGTTCCCCAACCACCCTGGGCAGATGTTCTGAGGACCTCCTGAAGGGTGTGTCACAGGCCACGGTCACTCATATTTGGCTCAGAATAAGTCTCTTCAAATATTTTACAGAGTTTGACTCTTTCTGTCAACAAATGACAAATGTCTGCAACTTTTCAGTGTTCCAGAATTTACACACACGCACACCACATGTATCCAGAGAGACAGAGGAAACGTGTCAAAATGTTAAAAATTTTAAGTGAAATATAAATTTAAAATACATGTATAATTCTTGGAGCACCTGCATCAGAATTGCCTGGGATACTTCTTAAAAATACAAATTTCTGGCTCACTTCAGCTCTCTCTCTCTTTTTTCCACTTGCATATTATTACAAATACAGATTTTATCATTAACTCTTTAAAATGTCTTTTAAATTTACAAAAGTAACATAGTGATTGCAAAATAAAACAAAACCAAACAAAATCCTGAACAAACAACAAACAAACAAAACACCTCCTCAAACACACCTCCTCAAACAGTACAGGACCAAATGAAAACACCTCTGTCCCCTTCGCCACCCAGAGGTCACACCCGCTGTCAATACCTTCTTCTTCTTCTTTTTTTTTTTTTTTGTATTTTGTAGAGATGGGTTTTTGCCATGTTGCTCAGACTGGTCTCGAACTCCTAAGCTCGAGGGATCTGCCTGCCTGGGCCTCCCAAAGTGTTGGTATTACTGGCATGAGCCACCACACCTGGCCTATCAATAGCTTCTTGTGTTTTCTTATAGACTTTATTTGCTCATATATATGTATCTTTGGTTTTCTTTCCTTTTTTTTACGCAAATGGGATTGTAATATACATATTGTTCTGTGTCCCATTTTTTCACTTAATATCATATTTCAAAGATCTTTCCATGTGGATATATACAGATCTACTTCCTGCTTTTCACGGGATGTATAGGCATCTATTGAAGGATGCACTGTAACTTACTTATCCATTTCTCTATCGATAGATATTTGCATTGTTTTGCAAGCTCACATTTTGTAAGAAAAAGTTGTTCATGAAGCTACATTGTCCCTATACAACATGACAGAAAAATACTGCCAAAGATGAGAAGGGTGGTAAAAACATATGTTTCTGTTTTATGTCTAATCAAAAGGAATGGAACAAGCCACACTCTTCCCTTAACTGCCATCATTATGTTCATTATAATGCTTGCACTTCAGGGGACACTGCAGGTCAATCTGAGTGAGGCCTGGGGCTCGTTTTTGAGTTTTGCTAGTTGCTTGACAGGGCAGGCTGGGTAGGGTGTGCAGAACGGGGACAGGCTATAAAGATTTGTGTCGAAGAAAGAAAAATCTTTTCGTTCAATGAAATAAACAATTACGAATCATCAACAACAAACACATCTTCTGAAGGCCTTCTTGTCTTTGGCTAATTTCTTCACGACTCCTACCCCAATAACTTGTCTGTTAACAGGCATGATATAGATTTGAAATATTTGTCAGTGCATTTTTTTTTTTTTTTTTTTTTTGCCCGGGAATTAACAGTAAGTTCTTCTCTTCTTTGGCCCCAGGGGAAGTAAAGTGATTTATCTGATTGATAAATTTGAAAAGAATGTTTAGTTCTAAAAAAAAAATTACTGGTAAGCAACTGAATTTTGCCTCTACATCATAACCCAAGCAAACCTAAGGATTTTGATGGTTGCCCTCATGTCATTCAGCGTTCTCTTTGGGATTCATAAGGGGAGAGGCTTTTCTATTGTCATGAAGCAAACTAAACAAATATTCCTGAACAGAAAGAAGGTGGTGCTCCAGACCATCGAAGAGTTCAAATTTCCATCATGATGATTTTGATTTCTCATTACCCCTCCTTCACCTAAGACAAAGGCCTTTGATGTACTTCTTACTAGAAACACCAGTCTCTTTTTGGAGATTTCCATTTGGAAGATGAAATCAATGGCTTTGCTCTGTTCTAATGAAATCCATTATACGGACACTCATTTGCTCTTCTTCGGATTTCTGCTTTTAAATGTTTCACTGATTGTATGATTCCTGGAGTGAGAGACAGCACAGTGGAAAGTAACAGCCACTAACTCAGGAAGCAGCATAGTATAGAGCCAAAAGCTCTGGCCCTAGCATCAAACAGATCCAAGTTCAAAACTCAGTCATATCAAATGGATATGTCACTTAATCTCTCTCTGCCTAATTTTCTCCACATGTCAATTGGAGATAATGTATTATTGACTTTAAAGAATTGTGAGCGTTTAATGTGATAAAAATAGGCGGAACTTTCTGAATTTCTCATTTCTGTAGGTGAAAACCAATCAAATATCAGCAATTTTGTATGGTTCAACCTATACATGTAAAGCACAGTGCACTTAGTAAACATTAGCAATGATTATTCGGGAGATATAGGTTCTGTATCCGGCCCCACGGACCAGCTGTGTGACTTTAGGTCCTCTAGGTCCCAGAGATTTCATCAACCCATTAAGGATGCTGAACCACTCTGGAATCACTTTAAAGTTTTTTAATGCTTTTACTCTCCGTGTTTTCACTGAATGATGTCAGTTTTCCCCAATACACAGTGTGCATAAGCTCTTTGAGGGCAGAGATCTTTGTCTAGTGCATTGTTGTCTCCTTAGTGCCTAGAACAGTCAGTGCCTGGCACATAAGAGGGGCACATTTAGTGAGTGAGCAGATGACTAAATGGATAAATGAAGGCAAAATCAAGGCCAAATAGGAGGCAATTAGTTTTGATAATTTCAGTGCCTTTTTGCCTTTCCTCCCCCAAGGCTGCTGAGACCAAGTTGAGGTGAGATATTCTAGATTGGCGGTCAACAGTGAGTACTGATTGTCTTCCAAAGATAACTACTTTTTCTCCACTTCATTTTTTTTTTTTTTTTGAGGAGACAAATGGAGTTGCTACTTGTACAGAAGAGTCAGGTGCTCAATTTTTTCCCTGATTCAATAAGTATTTTAAAAGAAAAGACGAAAAACTTGAAATGATGATTGAGTCACTGCACTGGAGAGATAAAGATGGCCTGCCATAAGTCTTTTGGAAAAATTTGTGGAAAAAAACCCACAGCGTTTCCTATACAGATAGGAAAATAAATCTATGTGTTATCAAGATAATAGTGTTATCAAGAATCCAAGGCACATTTTAAAAACAGTTTAAATGCCATTTTAATAAAGTGCTGTGATTTTAGAAAGGTTATGAAACATTTTGAAAAGCATTCGGTTTCTACATTTCCTTAAGGTAGAAGGCTGATGTTACAATATTGAATCCAAAATAAGAAATGAAAATTCTTGCTACAGTACAGATCCCCAAACCATTATTTAAGGAGTTTCAAGTCAATAAACTGTTACATGATTAAATCTGACAGCTGCTTTGAAAAATATGACTACCGTTGATTTTTTTTAGCACAATACAAAATGTGGTCGAAAAATTTCTGATTGTGATAGATTGGAGGTTAAATATAATTATCTTAGAAATGAGATGGAAAAAAATATTCTGAATCTGTTATCTTACTGCAGCAGACTATCATTTCCCCTGTATCTTATTTCTTTCTATGAATAGCATGGGACAAAATAACTTCATCAATCCAGAGTGAGTGATTGAGATCAGATGTTACAATGGTAAGGTGGACAGAGGAGGGAGACCAGAGAGGGACAAGGACCTATCTATCTCCTCCCATGCCTAGAACCACCATCTATAAACATTAGTTTAAAAGGAATGTCAAGGACAGTTTTGATGGAGAAAAGAATTTACAAAAAGACAAGTGTAGTTTGAGAGATGGGGAAGGAGCACTATTTGGGAGTTTGAGCTAACAGTGCATGTGTTGATTATGTGTATTTATATGCCTCAGGCTTTTGTTTTGCTTTGTTTTTTAACTGCAGCTACAGTCTTCTCCTCAATCTCACTAAGAGGTGGCCCAGAACAATGTGTTTACTTGTTGATAGGGAAATGGATGGCTGGGGCAAACACTGTTCGGTGCCTGCTCATTGGCCTTCCTGTCTTTATGTCTTACTTGATAGCAGAACCCTGCTTGTGTCAGGCTTTCTAGGCAAGAGCTCTTGACCTCAAGGAAGGTGTCCCTAGTCATTATCATCACTGGTCCAAGCCAAGCATGGTCATCTCATTCCTCTTGCCATATTTATAGGTGTCTGTGTGGCCTAGCTTGGGTCAATGAAACAAGGGGAAGTTCACTGGGGGACTTCTGGGAAAGATTTCCCTCTCTGATCAAAGACAGAGGCATATATACAGAAAGTATTTTCCCTACATTCACTTCCTATTTTTGGAAGTTGTCAGGTGATGGTGTGATGCTTGGAGCTGCTAAGTACATTTTAGACTAAGAGAGACATCGCCTGCTCATGGAAGGCAGCATAGTGGAAAGATAGAACTGGGGGCCTGAGCTGCGGTCCCTTCCCTGTAACTACATCCTTCTAAACTTTTTATTATGTGAGAAAATTAGATGTATTTATTGTGTAAACTGGTGTTAGTGAGTTACTCTATTACTTGCAGCCAAATGCAACTGAACAGATACACGACATGAATAAGGTAAATGACACATTCAGGAGTACTCAGATTTTTGGTGTCAGCACAAGGGATAGATCTGGAATGAACATGGAGCTTGGAGTTAAATAGGCCTCTGTTTGATAACAGACTTGCTGTGTGCTCTCAGACAAGTTACTTCACCCCTCCGGGCCTCAGTTTTCTCTTCTGTTAAACGGGGATAATACCACCCACCTCATGGGGTTGTTGCATGGGTTAAATGAGATGAAGTAACATGGCTGATGGTGAATGAATGTTAGCTTTCTTCTGTTTCCTCCGTGACTCTGCTTCCAGTGCAATCTTTTTATTCCATTTCAAAAAAAGTGTTTATTTTCAGAAACTTAACTTGAGAATTCTTAATGCAGTGCTTTAATACAGTAAAAATTTTTAGTCTTTTTCTCTACAAAATTCATTTGAAAAGTGCACTCTTGATCTTGTCTTTTCTTTCCTTTAGAATCGTATTAGCAGTTGGACGTATATATAAAATATTAGTAGTACATAATCTTAGAGTACCTAAAGGATTTATTTTATTTCAGTGTAAGCAATTTTATATATTAACAAAGCACCTTTTCTCTGAAAGCCCCTCAAACAGTAGATTACTTAGTACATTAGTATCTGGAGGAGTAACTGCTGAAGATCTACAACTGTATTCTGAAAAATAATATAGACTTCCTGCAATTTGAGGCACTATCTTGAAAATCTTTAAGTGCTTCTTTAAAGTAATCCTTAGGTCTCTACTATGAATGCTACTTTCAAATGACAAAAACAGATGGAAATAAAGAATGGCTCAGTTTTTCTTGCCTATGAATACTGGAAAGCAAAAGGATGTGTCAATAACAGTAATTTATAAAGTGACCATGGCGTTTTATAGCACAGATGTTAACAGCTTCACACGTGACCAAATAGTGTTTTGTGCCAGGTGATGCACTAGTTCTTTTCAGTCATCATCTCATTAAGTTTTGCCAAGAGCTCTCTGTGATAGATTCCGTTATCCCCACTTGAGAGATGAAAAGACTTGAGACTTGAGAAGTTTAACTATCTGTCCAAGGTCACCCAATGAGTTAAAGTGGTACAGCTGGGATTCGACTCAAATTCTGTTGGATTTTGGAGCCCTTGCTCTGAATTCCTACACCATACTGCTGCCTACTAAGCTTGCTAAACCTTCCTGAGTTACCATACTCTCTTGAACAACTGAACCTAAACATATATCATATTCATTACAATACTAGTTAGCATTTATTGGGCACGTACCTATGCCAGGTAAATGATAACATTTAATTATCAGAACAACCCTGAAAGGTAGATAAAGGTAGATACTTTTGCTATTATTATTATTATTCCAACTTAACAAATGAGGAGAGTGAGGGGCAGTGGTGGGCTGTGACTTCTCCAGGTTTGCACAATTTTAGTAATACACATTCAAACCCAGGACAGCCTGACTCCAAAGTCCATGTTCTTTCCACTCTACCATGTAACTTCCTATTGTAACAAAAGTAAGCCACCATGGGGAAGCTGCTGCATGTTTAAGATGGGAAATATATCTGCATTCATATACTTTTAAGTGTCTCAGGGCCTTACATTTCTTTTGTTCCTGAAACAACTAAAATTGTGCTAGGCACCTACTTGGTACTCAATGATTGATTGGTTGATTAATCAATGGACTGATTGATAATAAGCGATAATATCTTACTTGCACACATTTCCTTCTGAAGAAATATTAAAGGGCCTGACGATGACATGAGTGGACATGAGTCACATTATAACTTACCATATATATATATATATATTCACAAAGATTGTATATATATATATATTCACTATATATATATATATATTCACAATGATTGCAGGATAATTTCACAGCAATGACATTTCATCAGTTTCTGGAAGTCTTGAGGATACAATTGTCAAAATGAAAGCTGGTCATATCATTTTTAAAAGGCCAAATGTAGCAGTAGTTCTACAAGATGAAAACAAAAAGGCCGGAGGCCTGATTTTTCCTTAGACCTTCATGTCAGAGTCAAGCACTGGATATGAATCAAAATAGTTTGCAGAACTAAAATTTTAAGTGTCACAGCCATAGTAACCCTCCAGCAGATATATAACTTAAAATTCTTAACATTTTACATATTCATGAACTTGAAGAAATAGAATGAGTGGGGGTGAGGAGTGATGTGTATTCCAGGAAGAAAATAAAGTTTGGTGTTTTAAAAAATTGCATTGCAATTTCATTTACAGAATTTCAGATTGGAGACCTGTGGGAAACTAGTGAGTCAGAATAAATTGGAAGAACTAGAATCAAGTTCTGGCTCTATTACTAACTTATTAGTAATAAGTAATGATTATTAGTAATATTACTAATAATATTTGTTCTTAGTAACAAATTTTTGTATTAGTACAAACATTATTAGTAAAAAGTTAGTAATAGAGCCAGAACTCTATTCTATTGCACAAAGATGATGTGCAACTTTGGGAGCACATCATCCCTTCCCATCTCTGGAGCTCCATTTCCCCATCTGTATAATGGAGGTTTGATCAGATGATCTGTAAAGCCCCTTTCATGCACAAGTACTTAGGAATGTCAACCCATTCTCTTTCCTTTTCTTCCTAGGTCATTGCCATGGGAGGAAGAGTGGACATTCTTGAGAAAAGTCATTTTGATAGAAAAACTGCCTTGAGCTGAAAGTACTTGGAGACTGTAAGGCTCTTCATTTGTTTCTGGAGCTAATAGCATGTTCCGTGTGTATATTTGTCAGGATTGTTGTGGTTTGCAGTGACTGAAAGCCAGGTGGAATTTTGCTTAGGCAAAAAAAAAAAAAAAAAAAAAAAAAAAAGAAGCTTATTGGTGATCATGTAACTGAGCCATGGGAAGGCAGGAACAACTAGAACAAAGGACTTGAGTAACTAACAGGATTTCTCTCTCTCTGTCTGTTTCTCTTTCATTCTCTCTCTCCTTCCCCACCCTTCCTCCCTCTTTTTTCTGTCTCCTACCTCTGCCTCTCTGAGTGTCAGTTTCATTCTCTCAGTCTTCTCCCACACCGCTGATGCATAGCAGCTGGCCAGTTCTGTACTCATACCCCCCCTGCCCCAGAGTTGCTTCCAGAGAGGACTTTCTATTCACTCTTTCTATGCCCATGTATTCAAAGTCCCTGGAAGGATTTTAATTGACCCAGCTTGGATCAGGTGCCCATGTCTCTACCAGTCACTGTGTGCAGGCAACAGAGTTCCAGAAGAACATAGCAGGCATCCTTCAAATGCATGGTTGGAGTGGATAAAAAAGCATTTCCCAGAAGGGGAGTGCTGCTCTAGGTAGACAGAACACCAGACTAGATCACCACTGCAGTGAGGTTTCATTGCAGGGCTTCATGGAAGACGGCTGAGCACAATCCACAATGACACCAAAAGACTCCTTGGCATTTTTGTAATCAGGAGCGTCCTAGAAAAGCAGATATTTTAATGTTGAATCCAAAGGATGGAGGGGTTGAATACATTTTTACCAGTTTCCTTTCCACAATGCAGCTATGCCCTGTGGTTTGGCAAAAGACATCCATTTTCTATAATGTCGTTCAAGGAGTAAGCAACAGAAACTTCATTCCTTTTTTCTTATTCATAACAATACTTGATACTTACATACTCTGGCATTTTCATCAAAGGATCTTAGAACATACAATTAGCAAGTATTAGTCAGTTTTCAGATGGGAAGTCAGAGATGCTGAGAAGGCAAAGCCAGGCACCTTGAGTCTGCCTGGGATGGTGAACTTCTGGAAAGTACCTTTTCTAACCTTGGCCTAGTCAGCGGGAGTTCGAGGGTGACATACCCTCCAGTTCAGAAGCCAGGTTCCAGTCACAAGAAAAAAAAAAAGGAAGGTCAGGCTGTTGTGGAATCAGAAATACTCAGATGTGGAAGAGGTTGTGGGGGCCAGATGCAGCTCGACCTTCCATCCAGTGCATATGCTCTTTCTAGATTATCCCCCATCATGAGTAGTCATGTGGTGTCCAGAAGCTGCACACTATTTAGCTCACTGTGAAACAGATTTTGTTGTTGGAACTAGGCTATTCTTTAAGTTAGAATCTGTCTTCCCCAGGGCAGCCACTCTTTTTTTTTTTCATTCACTCTTAAAGGCTTGTTTTGTGACTGACACCCTTCTAGCCTAGGGATGCAGAGGTAAGTAAGAGTTGATCTCTATCTTCCAGGATCTCAGTGTCCAGTGGAAGAAACAGACCCATCTGTCTATGGCAGTTGCTTTAGTGGATGTGTGAACATTGTTCCCAGAAGTGAAAATGCTTATCACCCTCCAGAGAATCAGAAAAATTCTCCTTGAGGGGCTAACCCTGGAGCTCATTTTTGAAAGATGATTGAGAATCTGCCAGATGATCGAAAATGAATCCTAGACTAGGCACAGGTGATACCAAAATATGAAAAGGCTCAGAGATGAACAAGAGAATGGCCCATGAAGGGAACCACAGGTGATTCAGTGTGACTGGAGACAGGTGTGTGAAGTTTAAAAGGCCAGGCTGCAGAGTAAACCAGAGCTATATAATGAAGGGCCCCTATATCATAGCAAACATGTGGTGTTTACATTATAAGCTAGTGGCTCTTGGCACTTCTAGGATCACGGATCACTGAGAATCTGATGAAAGGCTAGAGGGGCTCTCTCTCTCTCCAGAGAAATACATGCACACACATACACGCACACACACATACACACACACATCCTTCACAACATTGCTTACCATTTCGCAGAAGCTCTAAAGTCCATTCATATATTCATTCATCAAGGAGTCACTAGGGGAATTAGGGGCCCGGAGGCAGGCTCTGTGTTAGATGCTGGAGACAGAGCAGTGTTGTGTGTTGAATTGTGTCCCCCAAAAAGATATGTTGATGTCCTAGATCACAGTATTTCAGAATGTGAACTTATGTGGAAATAGGATCCTTAAAGATATAATCAAGTTAAAATTAGGTCATTAGGGTGAGCCCTCACCCAATATGACAGATGTTCTTATAAAAAGAAAAAACTTAGATGCAGAGATACATACACACAGAACACCATGTAAAGATAAAGGCAGAGATCAAGGTGATGCATATACAAGCTGAGAAATGCTGAGGATCACCAAAAAACCACCAGAAGCTAGGAGAGAGGCATGGAACAGATTTTTCCTCAGAGTCTCAAGAAGGAACCAACCCTGCTGATACCTTGATCTCAGACTTCTAGACTCCAGAACTGTGAGACAATACATTTCTGTTGTTTAGGCCACCCAGGCTGTGGTATTGTGTTATGACAGCCCTAGCAAACTAATATAAGCAGTGAACAAAGAAAATCTGCATTCTGTTCTTGTGAAGCTTATACTCCAGTGAGGAAGAGAGATCATGGCCGGGCTTGGTGGCTCATGCCTGTAGTCCCAGCACTTTAGGAGGCTGATTTGGGTGGATTACTTGAGCCCAGGAGTTTGAGACCAGCCTGGACAACATGGCAAAACCCTATCTAGAGTTTAACCTTGGGCCCTCTCATTTGCCTATAGTCTCTAAATTATTTCGTAAAATCCTATGGCTTTACCTATTATCTATGTATGCTGATGGCTCTAAAGATTTTACCTTCAATCTAGACCTCTTATTTGAGTTCCATGTTCATATATGCAACCTCCTGCTTAATCATTTCCTTTAGATGTCTAATAGACATCTCAAATTAATATAGCCAAAGCAAAACATTTGACTCCCTACCTCCTACCATACCCCTGCAAAACTGTTCCCCCCACAGGCTTCCCCATCTCAGAAAACGGAATCACACTCCAATAGTTGCTCAAGCAAAAACCTAGGACATTCTTGATTGCTCACTTTTTCTTCATCCCTTCCATATAAACCCTGAAAAATTCCAATGGGCTATATCTAAAAAGTATATCAAAATTTAACCACCTCTCACTACCTCTACCATTCTCCTCCTAGTTTAAGCCTGGTCCAAAGAGACTAGTCATTGCTTGCTTGGACCACTGAAATAGTGTCCTCACTATTTTAATGTTTCTTTTGGCCCCATTCCAATCCATTCTCTATATCACAGCCAGAGTGATCTTTCTAAAATGTAAATCAGATCATGTCTTTCAATTTTTTTTTCAAAATCCTCCAATGTCTTGCTGTCTATCTAAGTGGAATACCTTAGAATAAAATCTAAAATCCTGATTATGGCCTATAAAGCCCTATAGGACTGGCTCCTGCCATTCTCTCATCTCATTTTCTACTAGTTGCCCCCTTACTCATGCTGCTACAGCCACACTGATTTCCTTGTTGTTCCTCAAGCACACCTAACATGTTCCTGCTAGAGCCTTTGCATTTCTATTTCCTTTGCCTTTAAGGCTATTCCTCCAGATATTTATATAGCTAGATTCTTATTGTATCATCTCAGCTCAAATGTTACCTTCTTTTGAAATCGTCTTCCCTGACTATCCTATCTAAAACTGCACCCACCATTTTGTTTATGATGGAAAGCAAAGTAATTTAAAAAAAATGAGAATGGTATGGAAAAGTCATATAGTATTACTCCCTTTAGTCTATCAGAAAGACTAACTTTTAAAATTCTTAGTTTAAGTCAGTCAGAATATCCTCCAAAATTCTTGGTTGGAATGAAATGTATCTGTTTAAAATAAATATTCCAGAAGAACTAGAATCATAGCATGAAGTGGATAGAGAAAACACTGCTTCAGAGCAAACTCTGTAAGAAAATGTTAGTAAAAAAAGTTGTATGCATACTCTTTAGGAAGGTATAATTTGCAACACAGATCAATTTTAAGTAGAAGAGATGAAAACATCAGCATCAAACATTGTGAAGACATCCTCTTTAGTCAACATAATTTACCAAAATGCTAGCAGCTGTAGTAGCAGAAGAGTGGTTTTGAACTTCATCTCTATGGTCTTAGAAAATGCTGGTCTAATAGAAACACTTGGGACTTCATAGCAGCAGCTTGAACTACAATCAGTTTTTTTCCAGGGGTTTTTGTAATCTTGAGAGATGACCTAAACCCAGAGCAGATGCCCATAGGATGATGGCTTCCAAAGGCTCAGCAAACTAAACTTTCATTGGAACTAAAGCCCACATATGTAGGTCAGAACTTGCATACTAAACCTAAGAAGAGAAGCTAACTGCTAAAATAGAAGATTTAAATAAAATCAAGTTTTCTAACATAAAAAAGCAAAATGTACACTATATAATCTGACCATTACACATTGTATACATGTATTAAAATATCACTCTGTATCTCACAAATTTGTACAATTATTATATGTCGACTAAAAACAAAAGGAGATAAAAGTATTGTATAAAGTGAAACAAAACAAAGCATTACCTGTCATAACAAATACCAGAAAAAAACACAACCGAGTGACACCAATACTGAGATGAACCATGCATTGGAATTATCTGACAAGGATTTTAAAGCAGATGTCATAAAAATGCTTCAATGATCTATTATAAATTCTGTTGAATTTACAAGTTCTCTTGAAACAAATAAAAATATTAATATTATGAGAGGTGCATGAGAGACAGAGTGGGACTGAAAAAGTATTTGAAATAATAACGGATGAAAATTCCCCAAAGTTGTCAAAAGACATAAACCTAAAGATTCAAGAAGCTGAGAAAATCTCTGTTAGGATAAACCCAAGGAGATTCACACCAATATGAATTCACACCACATAAATTTGCAAGGATGGAGTAGGAGGTAGAGAGTCAGATACAGCATAATTAAACATCTGAAAACTGAAGAAAAAAAAATCTTGAAAGCAGCCAGAGAGAACCATGCCTTACCTATAGGAGACCAGTTTGAATCACAGAGGGTTTCTCAAATGACATCATGGAGGCCAGAAAGAAGTGGCACATTTTTTAAGTAATGAAAGAAAAGACATGTCAATTACAATTTCTGTATCCAGTGAAACCATTCTTTAAGAATGAAGGGGGAAATCAAGATATTTTCAAGTGAAGGAAAACTAAGAGAATTTGTCAATATCAAACCTACCCTGAAATAATGGCTAAAGGAAGTTCTCTAAAGAACAAGAAAATGTTAACAAAAGGAGATATGGACCTTCAGAAAGGAAGGAAGAATAATGGAATTGGTAAAAATAGAAGTAAATGTCATGGACTATTCTTTACTTCATGAGTTTCTTTAATCATATTTTATAGTTGAAGGAAGTGTTGTTACACTATCTGACGTGGAGCTCAATGATTTTGGAGAAAATACCTAAGACAGTTGTATTCGAAAAGTGGGGAGATTAAAGGGACCTAAATGGAATTAATGTTTCCACACTTCACTCAATTGGTAAAATGTCAATACCATCAGGCTGTGATAATTTATGTATGTGTGTAGTAAGACTTAGAGCAGCCATTAAGAAAACCATATGAAGTAATATAATCAAAAGCATTATAAATAAATACAATGGAACTCTAAAAGTTGTTCAGGTAGCCTACAGGAAGGCAAGAAAAAATATCAGAGGAGCAAGAAACAGAAAATGAACATAAAATAAATATTAAAATGACAGACTTAAGCTCTAGAAATTCCGTAATTACTTTCAATGTAAATGGTCTAAATTCACAAATTAAAAGAGATTGGCAGAATAGATTTTAAATATGTGACTCAATTATATGCTGTTCATAAGCAATGCACTTCAAATATAACAGGATAGTTTGAAAGTAAAGGGATAGAAAAAGATGCTCTACAAGCATTAATCAAAAGAAAGAAGTGGCAATATTAATATCAGATAAAGTAGACTTCAGAGCAAAGAAAATTATCAGAGACAGAGAGATATTACATAATGATAAAGGGTCAAACCACTGAGAAGACCACCAAAGAACGGAGCTGCAAAATACATGAGCAAAACCTATAGAGCTGAATGGCGAAATAGACAAATCTACAATAATACTCGGGGACTTCAACAATCCATTCTTAGCAATTGATAAAATTGCTAGACAAAAAATCATCAAGGATATAGCTTAACACAATTAACCAGTAGGATCTAACTGACATATATAGAACATTCCACCCAAACACAGCAGAATACACATTTTTTTTCAAGTTCCTACGGAACATTCACCAAGATAACTACATCCTGGGTTACAAAAAAAATTTAACAAATTAAAATAATGGAAATTATATGCAATGTGTTATTTGGCCAAGATGGAATCAAACTAGAAATCAATAACAGAAAAATAAAAGGGAAATATCTAAACACTTGGAAACTAAACAGCATGCCTAATAATACATGAGTCAAAAAGGCAGTCTCAAAGGAAATTTAAAAATAAATAGGACTGAATAAAATGAAAACACGACATATCAAAATATGTGGAAATCAGCTAAAACAGTGCCAAGAAAGAAATTTATAACACTGAATGCTTACATTGGAAAAGGGCAAAAGTCTCAAATCAATAATTTAAGCTCACATCTTAAGATCCTAGAAAAAGAAGAGCAAGTCAATACCATTGTTTTCAGTGGCGTAGAAAACAGAGAATCATTAGAAAAACTGATGAAACAAAAAGCTGGTTCAGGTCGGGCACAGTGGTTCATGCCTGTAATCCCAGCACTTCGGGAGGCCGAGGCGGGCAGATCAACTGAGGTTGGGAGTTTGCGACCAGCCTGACCAACATGGAGAAACTCCACCTCTACTAAAAACACAAAATTAGCTGGGTGTGGTGGTGCATGCCTGTAATCCCAGCTATTCGGGAGGCTGAGGCAGGAGAATCGCTTGAACCCAGGAGGTGGAGGTTGTGGTGAGCTGAGATTGCGCCACTGCACTCCAGCCTGGGCAAGAAGAGGGAAACTCTGTCTCAAAAAAAAAAAAAAAAAAAAGCTGGTTCTCTGAAATAACTTGATAAAGTTGATAAACCTCTAGCAGATTTGACAAAGGTAAAAAGAAAGAAGATAAAAATCACCAATATCAGACCAGGCGCAGTGGCATACACTGTAGTCCCAGGTACTCAGGAGGCTGAGGCAGGAGGATTGCTTCAGCCCAGGAGTTTGAGGCTGTAGTACACTATGATTGTGCCTGTGAATAGCCACTTGCACTCTAGCCTGGGCAACATAGTGAGATCCTGTCCCTAAAAAAATACAAAAAAACCCACAAAAATCACCAATCTGACGAATAAAACAAAGATATCACAGCAACCTCTGCAGCCATTAAAAGGATAATAAGAAATACTACAAACAACTTTATGGTCATAAATTTGCATGTAGAAACTTGTCTTTATTTGTAGTAGCCAAAAACTGGAAAAATACCCAAATGTCCTTCAATAGGAATAAACTTCAATAAAGAA
The DNA here is from genome assembly GCF_006542625.1 of Nomascus leucogenys. Classification (NCBI taxonomy): domain Eukaryota; kingdom Metazoa; phylum Chordata; class Mammalia; order Primates; family Hylobatidae; genus Nomascus; species Nomascus leucogenys. Next base: position 122,160,751 of record NC_044406.1, on the reverse strand, counting down.
ATTGTGCTATATCCATACCGTGAAATGCCACTCAATAATACAAACAATACAATATGCAACAACTTGGATGAACCTCGAGGGAATTATGCTGACGGAAAAAAAGGCAATCTCAAAAGTTTATGTAGTCTGTGAGTTCATTTATATAGTATTCTCAGAATGGCAAAACTATTATGATAGAGAACAAATTAATGGCTACCAGGGATAAGGGAGAGAGGCCGAATGTGGCTGTAAAAGGATAATAACAGAGTTTTGTGGCAATGGTACAGTTGAGTATCTTTTATTTTATTTTATTTTATTTTATTTATTTATTTTAGTTTTTTTAGAGACAGGGTCTCGCTGTGTCTCACAGGCTGGAGTGCAATGGTGCTATCATAGCTCACTGCAGCCTCAAACTCCTGGGCTCAAGCCATCCTCCTGCCTCAGTTTTCCAAGGTTCTGTGAGTACAGGCGCAAGCCACCCAGCCTGTAATTACAATCTTCCTGCTTCAGCCTTCCAAGGTGCTGGGATTACAGGTGTGAGCTTGGCTCTTTTTTTTGTTTTGTTTTGCTTTTTTTTTTTTTTTTTTTTTGAGATGGAGTTTTGCTCTTGTCACCCTGGCTGGAGTGCAATGGTGTGATCTTGGCTTGCTGCAACCTCCACCTCCTGGGTTCAAGCAACTCTCCTGCCTCAGCCTCTCGAGTAGCTGGGACTACGAGTGTGTACTACCATGCCCAGATAATTTCTTTTTTTTGTATGTTTAGCAGAGATGGGGTTTCACCATGTTGGCCATGCTGGTCTCAAACTCCCGACCTCAGGTGATCCGCCCGCCTCAGCCTCCCAAAGTGCTGGGATTACGGGCGTGAGCCACCAAGCCCGGCCTTTTCTTTCTTTCTCTCTCTCTTTCTTTCTTTCTTTCTTTCTTTCTTTCTTTCTTTCTTTCTTTCTTTCTTTCTTTCTTTCTTTTCTTCTCTCTTTCTCTTTCTTTCTTTCTTTCTTTTCTTTCTCTCTCTCTCTCTTTCTTTCTCTCTCTCTTTCTCTCTTTCTTTCTTTCTCTGTCTCTCTTTCTCTTTCTTTCTTTCTTTATTTTTTTTCTTTGGAGACAGAGTCTCGCTCTGTCACCCAAGCTGGAGTGCAGTGGCGCAACCTTGGCTCACTGCAAGCTCCACCTCCCAGATGCAAGCGATTCTCCTGCCTCAGCCTCCCAAGTAGCTGGGATTACAGGCGTGCACCATCACACCTGGCTAATTTTTGTATTTTTTAGTAGAGACGGGGTTTCACCATGTTGGCCAGGCTGGTCTTGAACTCCTGACCTCAGGTGATCAACCCGCCTTGGCCTCCCAAAGTGCTGGGATTCCAAGCATGAGCCACCGCGCCAGGCCTCTTTTTTGTATTTGTGTGTGTGTGTGTTTTTTTTTTTTTTTTTTTTTTTTTAGAGATGAGGTCTCACTATTTTGCCCAGGCTGCAGTTGAGTATCTTGATTGTGGTTGTGATTACACAAATCTTCACATGTGATAAAATTGCATAGAGCTACACACACATGCTTGCAAGTATAATTGGCAGAATTCAAACAAGCCTTATTTTCTCATCTGTAAAGAGATGTCATATCACACCCACCCCAGAGGGTTGCTGAGATAAGCCATCAAGATAAACAATGCTTAGCACAGTATCTACTGACATATAGCAAAAGCTTAAGACAAGAGGTAGTAGTAGCAGCAGTAATTATTATTATTATTATTATTATTATTGCTATTTTACCACCTACCTCTAGTGGTAGCCAGTGCCTAGAACCCATGGTTTCAGATTTCACTCCTTATCATCAATCCAAGTGAGGTTGGCCTTTCTATCTGCAACTTCTCAAAAGCTTTTGAGAAAATCTTCAGGTTTCAAGTAAATCTTTACTTATTTGGGGTCTACACTGTGGTTTTGACTGAGTTTCCCTCTGATATTTTGGTTCAGCCAAGGTAGAGTTCAAAGTGAAATTTAAAGGAGAAGGGCTCTTTTATGCAATTCCAACTGGAGAAGGTTTACAAAATGGAAACTGCTGAGTTTTGCACAACTCTTTGGTCAGTTTGCTTTCTTAGGCCAGACAAGTATGTCTACAATGGTGGAGCCGTAAGCCCAAAGGAGAGAAATGGGTGTGAGAAAAGAAGAGGCACCTTCCTGTATCCAGTAGCTACCCTGTGTGAGAAGCAAAAGATAGTTGTAAGAAAGCTATAAATACGATTCTGTCCAGCAGTTCAGTGTCTGCTGGATGTACCAAGTCATCACCTTCAGGCAGTTTCTGTTAGTCAGAGGCATGTTTGCCTGACTGTAGGTGGGTGGAGGGTCAAGGAAAATGCCTCTTCTCCAGCTTCTCAGATGGAAAGTAACTGTGGAAACACAGCAGACCTGTGAAAAGCACAGGGAATGCGATATGTAAAGTCTGAAACACAAGTCAACAGTGGTATTAATTCTGCAGCAGTATAAAAATAAAGAATTGTTTACAAAGATGAAGAATCAAAACTTAAAAATGTCATGTTTAAATAATCAGCATTCCCACAACATTTGAGTCATCATACCCCTGACTAAGTTGTACATTTAATGGTGAAAATTCCTTTCTGGGGTGCATTCTGGATGTAGTGCTGTAAATGCACACATTTTAAATCTTATGCTAAACAGCAATTTTGTCAGGAATAGCCAAGAAATAAACTCCTGGGTGAGTGGAAGGTCTGGGAACATCTGTTCAGGAAAAATAATTGAGCATATTGGTTGAAGGAGCCTGCGAGTATAAAATAGATTTGGAGGCTTTTTTTCTACATTGTTTCTGAGTTTTAATTTATCAAATTTCATGCTGATTTTGTAACGTATTGCCTGATAAGGGAATTAGAAAGAAAAGCAAGGGTACCGGATAATGCTTCCTTCATCCCAGCAAAAGGTATGCTCCTGAGTTTTCTCAAATATCACTTCTCCAGTGAAGCCTCCTCTGGCCTTTCATCCAGCCCTATTAGGTTGGAGCTCCATGGGATCTCACGACCCCTCACTCCTTTCCCTCAGAGTGCACATCGTGCTTATAATTAAATAACAAATAGGCTGGGCGTAGTGGCTCATGCCTGTAATCCCAGCACTTTGGGAGACTGAGGTGGGCGGATCATTTGAAGTCAGGAGTTTGAGACCAGCCTGGCCAACATGGTGAAACCCCATCTCTACTAAAAAACAAAACAAAACAAAACAAAAACAAAAATTAGTGTGGTGTGGTGGCACGTGCCTGTAATTCCAGCTACTCAGGAGGCTGAGGCAAGAGGATCGCTTGAACCCCAGTGGCAGAGGTTGCAATGACCCAAGATTGCGCTACCGCACCCCAGACTGGGTAGCAGAGCAAGACCCTGTCTCAGAAACAACAACAACAACAACAACACCCAAACAACGACAACAACAACAACAACACCCAAATTGTGTAATTGTTAGTTTAGTGCTTTTTTTCCTCCTAGATGGTACACTTTGTGAGGACAGGGACTGTGCCCATCTTAGTCACTGCTTACCAGGGACTCCTAGCTCAGAACCTGGCACAAAGTGAGTGTCAGTTAATATTTCTGAATTAATTTCATTTTCCCACCCATCCTTTATCTGAACTAGCTGAATGGGTTTCTATTTCTTGCAAACAAGAAAGTTAAGAAGAATTTGCCAGATGCAGTAGCTCATGCCTGTCATCCCAGCAATTTGGGAACCTGAGGTGGGAGGATTTCTTGAGCCTAGGAGTTTGAGACCAGCTTGGGCAACATGGAGAGAACCCTGTCTCTCCAAAAAATGACAAAATTAGCCAGGCATTGTGGTGTGTGCCCGTGGTCTCAGCTACTCAGGAGGCTGAGGTGGGAGGATTGCTTAAGCCCCGGAGGTCAAGGCTGCAGTGTGCTGTGATTCGCCACTGCACTCCAACCTGGGCGACAGAGCAAGGCCCTGTCCAAATAAATAAATAAATAAATAAATTTATTTTTGTAACAAAAAGAAGGTTGTAAAGGATTAAAGAAAACTCAAAGTCTCTGGGAAAGCTTAGCACAGGTTTCTTTTCAAGAGTTTATTTGCCAAGGCATTCATCCTGTTTGTAACACTAAGGGCCTACGTTTCAGACTCTGAGTGCTTGCACAACTAGATCTTCACCCTCTTCTCAGCCCGCAGGGTAAAATGTTACACTACTCCTTCTTTCCTCACCTCCATTCTAGTTTCATTTTTAGGTTGCTAATCTGACCTTTAGTTGTTTTTTGTTTTTTTTTTAATGAGGCACTAAATGCAAAGAGAAAGTAGGTATTTTCCCCAGATGTTATTTTACCAAAGTGAGACAACATCATTTCTTAGATTTTCTGTAGTTAGGGACCTGAGAGCAGTTCAAAGTCCCCATTCCTCACACACATACCAGAATATAATCTATCCTTATCTCACGGCCAATTTTTCTTGGAAAAGTTAATTTGTGGTGTTGAAAAGGGAATATTGTTTATGCTTTGTCCATGAAACTGAAGGGCTTAGCAAACACCAGACTTCTGAATATGGGATTTAATAATTATCTCCCCAAATGAGGTCTTTGTTCCCATTTAGTTCAGAATTTAACAAATGCACTCAATTCCCTTCTCCCCCAACACGTGTAGTATTCAGGCAGAACTTCAAAGCCCTCAGCCAGGGCTATTATAAAGCAAAGACCCGTGATAGGTGGGAGGCTGCACTAGAAACTAAGACCCCCACACCCAAGGCAATATTTCAAGGATTGCGCAATCTCAAGAGTGAAGCATTTCCTGAGAATACTTTTTTAAAACATTGATTACTCTTCTATGCTGATTATATTGGCAACATATTTTAATATATAAGAAGACATTACTTTTCTATACCTCCATTCCAGGAATGGTGGCTACTCCTAGTTCTCTTTTGATCTCCGTGGTAAGATGCCACATCACCTCCTCCAGGAAGCCTTACTCTACCCCCACCAGCCCTGTGCCCTCCTCTGTGCCCCTACAGCAGCCCCAGTAGACCCCACAGAGCACTTGACCCTTCACTCCCTTTCTCCTGTTTCCTTTTAACTGAGAGCCCCTGAGAGCAAAACCCACATCTTTTTCATTCAATCAATTCTGCTGTATCTTGCCTCTGGGCCTTCACTCCTAATTATCCTTCAGAGCTTTGCTTCAAGCACCTGCCTCCTGTGTGAAGCCTTTCACAATACTTTCCCATGTTCTCCTACCATGGGCTATAATCCCAAAGCCATGGGGCCCACTGGATTTACTATAATCTATTTGCTAAAATGTCTCCAGGTGTGTTAATAAATGTCTAATAACTGATTTTATGAAAGGAAAAAAGAAAACATTCCAAGTTTATAGTGATTGCCAATTTCCACTGTGTAAATATTTCCACCATGACCAATTTCAAGCTACCGACGTGAGGTCACACATTGATTTGGGTAGAAATGCCCAGTAGTACAGCATTATACAGCATTTCCATCAGACTGCTACAATAGCTATAGATCACCTCAAGAGCATATATAATAAGCAATGGCAGTAAAATAATTAGGAAGTGATACATTTTGAGTGTTTCTTACCTTTGTTTTGAAATATATTTTAATTGCAGGCTTATAGAATTTTATTTTTAATAAGTGTGTGTTTAACGACTGACTGGCAAAAATGTCTAAACATCTATCAACTCTCATGAGTCAGTAGCAATGGGCTCTAGCGCATCACTGTTTGTCTCTCTGACTAGACTGTGAACTTGAGAACTGGGACTGGGACTGTGCTGCTCATGGCACCTCCAACACCTAACACAGAGGAGGCACTGTGTAATGTTCATTGGAGGCAGCCAGGCATATCCATCCTTTTGTCTTCACTTTAAAAGGAGTTAAGAGAAAGTTCAGTGTGCTGTTTAACCACGAAGGCCACTTGGCAAATGCTCTAGAGGAAGCCATACCAACCTCAGCTAAGAACAAGGTCAGATCTCCGTCATATATAGTACTTTATTGCCAACTTCCTACATGTTAAGCTAGTGTGCCACTCCCTACTGAGAAACAAACAAGGCTCTGCTAAGTGTTTTATCCTTTCCTTGAGGGGTCAGCACCAGCTTTCTTCCTAAAGAAGCAAGCCAAGATAGCACAGGTCTGATATTAATGCCAAATTCACACCAAATCCCATGTGGCAAAAGAGAACTCTTGCCTTTCTAAGCCTCAGACAGTGACCCAATTATTTTAAGATCCATTGGTGTTGACTGAATTCCAGCACAACAGGAGAATTTAACATTTCTCTGCGGCTTCTTATAATGGTTTTGACTACCCTAGAGCACCAGGCCAGCCACCAGCAGGATAGAATGACAGGAATAGTCACAGTGTGTTAGAGGTCAAATCCCTAAGCCTACCTCTTAACTACTGGTGGAACTCTCTAGAAATGAACTTTTCATAATCATAGCAATGGTTAACATGCCCCGAGTGCTATCTACCTCTGTGCCAAGCACCGTGTTAGACCATCCTCATAGACTAATTAATGAGGCCTCACATAAAGTCCTCAAGCAGTGGCACCCTCATTTAAATTGTCAGTTTGCTGGGGCTGTTGCCAATCCAGTAAGGCCAGACTGTAGCTGGGATAAAAAGGTTTCACTTCATTAAGCACCAAAATAATGTCATGGCTCTCTAAGAAATCATACTTGTGGGGAAAAGTCTCTTCTCAGTGACCATTTTTGCTTTTTGCCAATATGATGCCATACAAACTGGCAGGAGATGTGGCTTCCTCAATGAGCATGACGAAGTCACCTTGAATCGCTCCATTGAAAAGCATGGCAAAAAGTGATTCCATGGGCTCAGCTTTGCCCTTCTCTGACATCCGTTCAGAGAGTTAAAATTCGTTGGCTTTTCAGGGCAGTGGGTGACATTACCCATGGTCCTCTACAGATCTTCAATAAGTTGACATTTCAAATCATTTGAATAAATCAAAGTGACAGAGGCACCTTAAGTTGCTGAGTTGGGGAGATGATTATAGAGAGCGAAAGACACATTTTCATTTTATTGCTGATGAGCAAAATAAGTAAAATTTGAAAAGGAAGTGGGATGCTTTGTGGGAGGAACCTTCTCAGGAAGAGGACTGCAAGTGGTACCTCTGTCTTGCCAGTGATAAACTGGTGCAGAAACGTTTCCAAACTATTCATCATGTGCACCCTAAAAACCCGATATGTAGAATCCGCACTATCCCTGAAAACAAGAGAGTCCCTGATTTGGTAAATCTTAACCCTGGAATACAAGCTTTCAGTATCACTTGGAGAAGTGAATCCAGTTTCCCTTAAGTGAAACTCGAGCCTTGGTCCCTCATAGCTATTGACCCTTATCTTCTGCAAAAGACCACTGGTGAAAACACAAGCTTAGTTGCTCTTCTATTTGTGTACAGAAACAGCCTAACTCTGCTTTCAAGCTGCTTTGTTCAAAATGTGCTAAGGATTTGTTGAGTGAATAAAAAAAGCAAGCAAGCAAACAAACCAAACTTTATTTTTTTTCTTATTTCTCTAGAAAACCGGTAAACAAACAAACAAAACTTTAAACCAGACTGCAATTTAGGTCAAAAGTTAGAAAATATATTTGCAGTGCCTAATTCAGGAAGGAAGATCTTTTTAATGCTAATCTACCGCTAATTATAAAATAGGTGATAGCAAGCATTGTGAAGAGCTAAAAAGGAGGGGGTGGGGGCGGTGCTACTTCATAATTTAGTCACCCTTGATTGGAAAGTGGGCGTTTTAAGATTTGACACCAAACCCCAGCGAGTCACTCTGTAGCATGAGTTTCTCTCACTTTGAACTTTCAGTTTGGACACAGAAAGAACAGGGCAAAAAGTAAAGCCAGAAGGGATGATTTTTAAAGGGCAAACTGCAAATAAGGATAGGTTTCAGGCTCCGTTGCAAATAGAGGTGGAATAATGAGAATAAGCTCTGTAAGGCCTGAAGGGAAGGAAACACATGGAGGTGGTCAGCTCCGTGCCCAAAAAAGTGCCCTTGAAGAAGCCTTTATGATCCTGGGTATAAGAAGAAGGTGGGTGGAGCACTAAACCATTCTAAGACGAAGCTATAACATTGACAATGTTGACTCCCTAGAACCAAGTCAGGGGAAGTATGTTTGGAGTCTAAGAAGCACAGTCATGTGTTGCATAATGATGAGGGTACATTCTGAAAAATGTGTCGTTAGGTGATTTTGTTGTGTGAACAGCACAGAGTGCACTTACACATACATAGATGGTATAGCCTACTACGCACCCAGGCTATATGGTGTGGCCTATTGCTCCTAGGCTACGAACCTGAACAGCATGTTGCTATATTGAATACTGTAGGCAATGGGAACACAATGGTAAGTATTTATGTATTGAACATATCTAAATATAGAAAAGGCACAGTAAAAATACAGTATAAGAGATTTAAAAAATTATACACCTGTATAAGGCGCTTACCACGAATGGAGCTTGCAAGACTAGAAGTTGCTCTGGTTGAGTCAGTGAGTGGGTGGTGAGTAAATGTGAAGGTCTAGGACATCACTCCGTGCTACTGTAGACTTTACAAACACTGTACACTTAGGCTATACTACATTTATAAAAGGTATTTTTTCTTGGCTGGACATGGTGGCTCACGCCTGCAATCCCAACACTTTGGGAGGCTGAGGTGGATGGATCACTTAAGTTCAGGAGTTTCAGACCAGCCTGGACAACATGGCAATACATCATCTCTACAAAAAATTTAAAAATTAGCTGTGTGTGGAGGCACACACCTGTAGTCCCAGCTACTTGAGAGGCTGAGGTGGGAGGACCACTTGAGACCAGGAGTTCAAGGCTGCAGTGAGCCATGATTGCATCACTGCGCTCCAGCTTGGGTGACAGAGCAAGACTCTGTCTCAAAAAATACATATTTTTTTCTTTCTTCAATAACTAATTAACCTTAGCTTACTATAACTTTTTCACTTTATAAACTTTTAATTTTTTTTACCTGTTTTACTCTTTTGTAATAACACTTAAACACACATTGTACAGCTGTACAAAAATATTTTCATCATGTATATCCTTATTCTCTAAGCTTATCTACTTTAAAACTTTTACTTTTTATTATTTTTACTTATTTTTAGTTTTTTTTAATGGAACGCATCACAATTTGTGTGTCATTCTTGCACAGGAGCCATGTTACTATTCTCTGTATCATTCCAATTTTAGTATGTGGGCTGCCAAAGCAAGCGCAGTTTTGAAACTTTTTTGTTAAACTCTAAGACCAAACACACACATTAGCCTAGGCCTACACAGGGTCAGCATCATCAGTATCATGGTCTTCCATCTCCACATCTTGTCCCCCTCTGGAAGGTCTTCAGGGGCAGTAACATTCACGAAGCTGTCATCTCCTACGCTAACAATTTTTTCTTCTGGAATACTTCCTGAAGGACCTGCCTGAGCTTGTTTTACACTTAACTGTTTTTTTTAATAAGTAGAAGGAGTCCGCTTGAAAATAATGATAAAAGGTGTGGTATAGTAAATACCTAAACCAGTAATATAGTTGTTTATTGTCATTATCAAGTATATGTTCTATACATAGTCATATTGCTAGTCTTTTATACGACTGGCAGAGCAATAGTTTGTTAACACTAGTATCGCAAACACGAATAATGCATTGCATTGCATTACGGTGTTAGGGCTGCAACGTTACTATGACTACAATGCCACTAGGCAATAGGACATTTTTAATTCCATTGTAATTTTATAGGACCACCATTGTACATGTGGTCCTGTGATTGAGCAAAACATCGTTATGGGGCACATGACTGTAGCTTTTGGGCAAGTGGGTCTCAATCCTGCCTGCATATTAGAATCACCTGGAGAGCTTATAAAACTTTTGCTGTCTGGGCTGCCGTCTGAACTAATTAAATCAGAATATTTGGGTGTGAGACCCAGGAATTGGTATTTTTATTTATTTATTTTCAAGATTAGGTAATTCGATTGATTGATTTACTTCCTTATAGCTGTCAGTATTTTCGAAACTCCATAGGTGATATCAATGTGGAGTCAAGGTTGAGAACCATGAATTAAACAGCAACAAAGCAGAGTTGTAAAAAGGACTCTAATGTGTGTTTAGTTTTATGTTTCCTCAAATGGTGCTTTCTCTTATAGCTGGCATGAATATGGGCAATTCGTGTTAGTGTTCATCTTAGTCCATTTGGACTGCTATAACAGAATTCTATAGACTGGGTGGCTTATAAACAACAGAAATTTATTTCTTCCAGTTTTGAAGCCTAGGAAGTTCAAGATCAATATGCCGACAGATTTAGTGTCTAGTGAGGGCCCACTTTCTAGTTCATATATGGTGGTGTTCTCTCTGTGTTCTCACATGACAGAAGAGTCAACTGAGCTCTCTGGGGCCTCTTTTATAAGAGCACTAATTCCATTTATGAGGCCTTCACCTTCATGACCTATTCACCTGCCAAATGCCCCACATCCTAAATACCACCACATTGGGGATTACGTTTTAACATGTGAATTTGGAGGGACACAAACATTTAGTCTATAGCAGTGTTGGTAAGTCATTTTAGTGTTGAGATATATGTAAGGAGAATACCTAATCAAGGGGCCAAGTCTGGGGCTGGACATTGGGCAGGCAGTTGGCTGGCAAAGCTGATGCCTTTCTCAGAGATGGGTTCCTGAGAGCCTGTAGGCTTGACACTTGGTGTAGTTGGACAATCCATTGCTACCAGGTGATCAAAGTGGAGCTAAGGTATGAGTCAGGTAGGCAGGCAGGTAGGTAGATTGTTGTCAGAGCAGTCAGAGTGTACCTGGGATTCAAGGTTAAGATAGGGTGGAGCGGCGTACAACATGAAAGCCCCAGAGATCAGATGAGCATTGGAATGGGCTCAGGGAAGGAAGGTGCTTCGATTTGCCTATACTAGAGTCCTTTATTCAAGTGCAAGCATTGGTCCCTCTTCCCTTGGGCAGGAGTTTTCGAATTTTACAGGAAGGGTCTGCTAAGCTATCCACTTCATGTTAGGTCCTGATTTATTTCATCTTCAGAGTTTTCTAGTCAAGAGCCAACCTCTCTGGTTGAGGTCAAATTTCTGTGGCACCTGAGATTCCCCTGGCTAGGGAAGCTGTGTGCTGGTATGGTGGGGTTGGGTACACCAGACCATTTCTTCATGGTTGAGGTCCTTGTCTACTCTGGCCCAGATGCCTTCAGGGTCTGATTATTAAGATGGTACACAACAAAATGTTGTGTTGCAACTCTTTCGAGGACATTAATTAATTCATTCACTTACCCAAAAGCTCTTACTTAGAGGGCATGATAAATTTCAGGTGCTAAACTGTGGGTGGGGGAAGGGGTGGGTCCCAGTCTTCTGGGGAAGACAAACAATTCCAATAGTGCTGAAGGAGTACACAGGACAAAAAGAACGTGATAAAGGAAGAGTTTCTAGAGATGTTGAATCCTAAAGAATGAGTAGGAGGGAGCTCCCGAGGCAAAGAGAGCTGAGAAGGACATTCCAGGCAGAGAAGACAGGGAAGAAAAATATGTTTCTGCTGGAGGCCACATGCAGATCAGTACAGCTGGGGTATTACGTGTGATGCAGGGAGGGGTACAAGATGCAGATAAATAGATGGGCATCATCTGACGATGATGAAGGACCCGTGGGTCATGCTAGGGAGCTTGAACTTCATCTTACGGGCAGTAGGGAGTCACTAAAGCAATATTTCTGTTTTTGGCTACATATTGGAATCTCTTTGGGAGCTTTAGCAATACTGATGCCTGGATGCCAAACCTGGATATTCTGATTTAATCAGCTTGGGGTGCAGCCCTGGCATCAGGATATCTGAAATCTGTCCAGGTGATTCTACTGTGCAGGCAGGGTTGAGAGTCACTGCACCAAAGGGTTTCAAACAGGGAATTGACATTCTTTGGGGCTTGTTTTTAGAAAGCTCATGCTGGTACAGGTGGACGAGTAGCCAGAGGCAAGAACCAGCTTGAAGGCTATTACAATAGTCCAGGTGAAAGATGATGTAGAACTGACCAAGAGCAACGGTTGCAGTACTGAGAGAGGTTTAGGTTGTTAAATTGGCAAGACTTGGGTGATTGACTATCTGTGTGGACTGAGAGAGAGGGAGGAATCAAGAATGACTCCTACAGAAATTTGAACCATCATACATTGCTGGTAGGGTTGTAAAATGGTGTGCTCACTTTGAAAAATAGTTTGGCAGTTCCTCAAAAGCTTAAAATACAGTTACCAAATGACCCAGCAATTCTAATCTTGGGTATATACTCAGCAACTCTAAAACTAAGTAAAACATATGTCCACACAAAAACTTGTGTGTGGATGTTCATAGCAGCATTATTCATAGTAGTCCAAAAGTGGAAACAGCTCAAATGTCAGTTGCTTGATAAATCAAGAAAATGTGATAAATCTATGCAATGGAATATTTTTCAGCCACACAAATGAATGAAAGACTGATACATGCCACAACATAGATGAACCATGAAAACATTATGCTAAGTGAAAGAAGCCATCACAAAATACCATATATAAAAATACAATTGCATTTATATGAAATATACAGAATAGGCAAATCCAAGGAGACAGAACACAGAGTCATTGTTTCCAGAGACTGGGAGAGGGGAGGATGGGGAGTGACTGTTAATGGACAAGCAGAACTTTTTCGGGTGTGATGAAATGTCCTAAAACAAGACTGTGGGACTGGTTGAGAAACTTTGTGAATTTACTAAAAAGCACTGAATTGTACAGTTTAAAAAGGCAAATATTATGGTATGTGATATCTCAATAAAAAAGAATGACTTCCAAGTGCCTACGTTGACTGGCTAGGTTAATGCTGATGTCAGAAAATAATGTAGAGAACACAAGTGAGGAAACACATTTGGCAGGGACTGCTGCCTTTGGGGCCTCTAGGTGCTCATATCTAGCAGACAGGTAGATGATGAGGTTGGAGCTTGGGCAGATGTCTTGGCAGGAGACAGAGATTTTGGAGTTATCAACTTGGAAATAGATGGTTATTGATGTTGTGGGAAATGATGCAATTACTTAGAAAAAGAGTGTAGTGTGTGAGGACTGGAGGCCAAGCAAAGATCCCTGGGGAACACCAGCATTTAAGGGGTGGTAGAAGAGCTCATGGAGGAGCCAAAAGAGGAGCTGTCAGAGCGAATTGAGGAAAAGCAGCCGAGTGGGAGAAGGGGATTGTCATGGCATCCCAGAGTATTGAGATAGAAGGAAGATCCAATTTAAATATCATTATATAATTAAGTCTCTGCTCGTATTTCTAGTACTAACCCATACTGGCCCTGTTTTAAAGATATGGATAAGATGACTCATTCAATTATAAATCCTCTACAATAGACGCTTTTACAAATCCTGGTCCTTCTGACAGTTTTATTCTGCCCCCAACTCTACAAAGGCAGAGGTCACCTATCCAGGGCAGAATTAGTTCTTCCACTTTCTGTAGCCCCATTACTTGTGTGGGTACTCTTGGAGACAAGGAGAAGAGGGGCTGTCCCTGGAGGTCTGAAAACATGAGCTATCAGAGTGGACTCTGTATAGAGAGCTGGAAGGGTTTTTCCTGTTAATTAAGCAAGAATAACCAATCAGATGTTACTTTAGCAGCACTTAGTGCCTTCTTTGACCTACATCTCTTCTTCCCACTTGCCCCAGGTTGTTCTGCCTCACGTGTTGGCAGTAATATTAAGAGCTGACCGCTGGGTGCAGTGGCTAATGCCTGTAATCCCAGCACTTTGGGAGGCTGAGGTGGGAGGGTAGTTTGAGCCCAGTGGTTCAAGGCCAGCCTGTGCAACATAGTAAGACCCCCATCTTATAATAATAATAATAATAATAATAAAAGAGCTATTTATTGTTTATCATATGACTGACATAAGCATTTACTTATTTGGTCCTCAAAATAATCTCGTAAGTTAAGTACTGTTATTCTTCTCATTTAAAAGATGGAGAAAATGAGGCACAGAGAAGCTAAGTAATTTGCCTGATGCAAGAGAGTGGTAGAGTCAGAGTGGACCCAGGCAGCCTGACTCTAGGAGCACTTAGTCTTAACCATTACCCTACCAACCTCTCAGTAAGCAGCACCAAGCAGTGTGGTGCAGCAGTAGAGAGAGTGAATTTGAAGTCCATCGAGTCCAAGCCTCTATAACCTAGCAGCTAGCTGTGTTACATTTGGCAACTCATGCAACCTCTCTGAGTCTCAGCTTCCTAACCTATATAATAGGGCTACTACTATCTGCCCTGTAAACCTCACGGATTTGTTGTGATGAAGAAATGAGATGAGACATGTACTGAGTGGACAGCTACAACTATAAAGCTCTGTGCTTATTTTCCCAGAACCTCACTAGGCAGTTGACACAGAGTAGGAACTCAGTACTGCTGATTGAGGGAAGGCAAGGATCTTTTCTCGCACTCTCTTTCGACATTTGCTGCACTTTATTATAATTCTCTGAGAATCTATCTTCCCCACTAGACTGAGCTTGCCAAGGATGAGGACCAAGACTTGTCATCTCTGACTCTGTGGCACCTAGCTCAGAACCTGGCACCGAAAGGGCACTCAATAAAAGGTACTATTTAGTGGTAGTGGCAATAGTAGGAGAAACCCCAGAAGCAGCACTTTGAATGAAGCACTTTCTCGGCGACTACAGCAACAGCCTGTGGCCAGCAGAGAGCAGCAGAGCCCCCAAAGCATAGACCTGTGCATAGACAATGCAAGCCCCTGTGCCTGTGGCCTGTCTCTCTTCTCTAACCTGGCACAGTAATTGGCTTGTCTCTAACAGGATGGAAATTGTGCTTGGTTTGACTAAAATGTGCTTCCCCTGACACCTAAGCAGTTTGCAGATTTTATCCTGAAACTAGGGCAACAGGACCAGTTTTAGTCACCAAAGTCATTCCCAATGTTACACAGCGTCCATGAGGTCTGAAACTCTCTGGGGAAGGACAGTGTAAAGGGCGCTTAGTATTTCCTTCATTCAGAGCTAAATGCATTTGACAAAAGATCTTATAGAATTTTGAAAGAATTCCCAGCTTTAGAAGACTGATGATAACTGATGACTTCTGCTTTAAAAAAAAAAAAAAGAATGTTTGCAAAGTTCTTTCAGAGAGAACTTTTTAGCTACATAATATTTTGATATCTTATGGGTAAAAAGAGAGCCAAATGAAAGCTCTGAGTCAGGAGTCATTAAAGAGGTTGAGTGGATGGTAATCATTTTAGCTAGTAATGGGGAGAAAGGACCAGCATACTGGAAAAGTGGTCTGTTTGCTTCTGCTAACTGATGGACCAACCTTATTATTTTTTCCATTTGACATCAGAATGGGCCTGGAACTAATGGCCTTTCAACAGAAAGCAAAACCTCTTCTATTTATTTACTTTGTACTTTGGCTTTTACACGTTTCTGTTTTAATATCTTTTAATTACAGCAGTTAGTGTACCAGTTAAGAGGATGAGCTTTTGGAGTCAGACAAAACCAGGCTTGCATCCCTGCTCTTCGACTTACCCAGCTGCATGGGCTGGGCCACTTACTAAACCACTCCAAGAATTAATTTCTTTATCTGTCAAATAGCACTCTAATTCTTGCCTCCAAGGGTTATTTTGCTGATATAATGAGATGATGCATCTAAATCACTTAGCTCAGAGCCCACCATATGTTGAGTGCTCAGTAAATGGTAGCCTTTATTGTTCAAATATTATTTTAAAATTCCAAATATGCACGCACACAAAATTATGAATTCACCTTGAGGATACACAATGGTTAGGGTAAGATGCCAAAATGAGCCATGATAAAGAAATAAAGCTCAGAGGGATGGGGTTAATTGTCCAAAGTTAGTCATAAGTGCTGGAGACATACCTTAAGCCTTCATCTATCTGAAGCCAAAGGCTCTATACCTTATCACCAGAAAACCAAGCCTCCCTCTTTCCATTTTGTTCGGGAGGAGCAATCTACTCTTGCCTCCAGCCTTAGGTCCCCCCTCAGAGCCCTAGTATCAGGGAATGCCCTGCACCCCCTTGCAGGTCCATCCCCAAGCCCACTACTCTAACTGAGGCTGGCTCCCAGGAAACTGAGCTGTTTGCCCAAGGTCACACAGTTGGATGAGCAAGGGCACCTGGGGGAAGAGTGGTAAATTGATTATTCCTTAGCCTCAAACTAGTGCTTCTGGAACATAGAGTAGAATTAATATTTCACGCAACCAGTCATTCACAAACATAGCATTGGGGATGCAGTGATGGTCACGGCAGACCTAGCTCACAGTCTAGTGGGGAAGACAGACAAAGAAATAGTCACCTGGGATAAACACAATGTGACCCGTGCTGTGACTTGGTGTCAAGGAGATAGGGGAAGCCCAGGGAACCATGGGATATCAGAGGAGGTTAGCTATTCCAGTCTTGAGAAGGTCCAACAACAGTCTGTAAAGTTCATTTGTTTTATTTGTTGGCCAAGAGTAATATCAATTGGTCAGTGACACAATGCTATTTTCATTCATTTATTTTCTGGGGAAAAAATTTACTGAACTAGGTTGCTGTGCTAGTCATTATAAAATACAGAGATGGCTCAGACATGGGCAATGTCCTTCTGAAAGCTGGTACTTTCCTTTAGGAAGTGGGTGACAATGATGCTCTTCAGTTTATTCAGAATTACCAACTCCATCAGCTTCAGGTAACAAAGAATGATAACCAAGGCTGAATAATCCATTGGATGGATTTCTGCCTGGTTAAAATATCTGTTGATTATTTGTTATTATTTGTGTCACAAAGTGTGTTGGCTTATAAGCAGGAAAGCACACCTGAATTTCTGAAAGCTTCTGCATGATTATATGCTATGGGATTAGCTAACAGAATATTGAAGACTGATTGTCCTTTGGCTTTTGAGAATGAAATGAAACTTAATGTCAGTGATATGAACAGGCATGTTAATACTGAGATTTGCTCTACCTGCCAGGGGGCAGAGCACTTAGGTAGGACATGCTAAATTGCATTAATGGAGAGTTGAGATATTCCCAGCTGTGCTTCTGGGAAACTAATGAGGTTCAAATGATGTGCTTATTGCACACCTCAGAATATCCCACCAGGGCACCTCTTGAATATAATTTTCTATGCTCTTTCGCTGGTTTGGGAAGGCATTGCTGCTTCTGTGCCCTTTGTTTACTTGTTATCATGTTCATCTTTCGCTATTTCTGTCCAGGTGCTTCCTGAAAGTTCCATCCTGGAGCTTCCAACCCCACATTTCCTCCTGAATCTTTGAGTCTATAATAGGAACCTGGACTTAATGAACTTGAAAGATCAGAAAACAGTCTTTGTGGGTCATTTGGAAAAAACTGACATCAATTAGCTCAAACCGTGACTGTGATTCTGAATTTCCACTCTGGGTGGAGTTGGCCACCCTGCTTGGTAAGTTATCTAGAAACTGTGCTCAGAGGAGCTGCTCCAAGTCCTCGGGGAATTTAGCTCTTTGCTAATGAATTTAATAGGTCATTGGGATTTGCTTCTCTACCTAGGGAGAACTCTGCAACATTTGTTCATATTTGAAGGTTTTAATCAACCCCTTGTCCAGAATGACTGCACTAAACCACAGCTTTTGGCTCTGGGCCAAGGGAGCTATCCCAATTTGCACTTCTCCCAACTGGTCTTGAATCTCTGTGTCATTCTCTGGACAAGCTGAAGAATGTCCTTTCCAATAGGAGGACTTCAGTAATTCAGTCCCCACTGACTGCGGTCGCCTATCTGTTTTGGCTCTCTGCAGCTGCAGGAGAGTGGAAAGAATGTTGACTTTGGATTCAGTCCAACGAGGGCTAAAGTCGAGACCCCACTACTTTCTAGCTTCATGACCTTACACAGGTGACTTCACCCCTCTGAGCCTCCAGTCTCTTATCAGTAAAATAAAAATAATAATAGTCTCTCCCTGATAAGGCTATTGTGAAGGCTAACGAGATCATGCACGTAAAGTGATATAATGTGACCAACTGTCCTGGTTTGCCTGGGAATGAGGAATTTCCTGGGACATGGGACTTTTAATGCTAAAAACAGGGTAATCCTATGCAAACCAGGATGGATGGTCAACCTAGATGAGTATAAGTACGTTGTTACCCTACTTTGTCGTTACCACTAGAATAGCCACCATTTCCAGGTCAGGAGACCTCCACATGTACATCTGATCCACATAATTAACGGATCCAGGCAACCTGTTCCACTTACATGAAAGTCAGGGATTCAGAGCTTTGAATTATAAAGTGCTATATGTGTTTAAACCATTACTATTACTGTCATTAACTATGGCCTCACATTCCAATAATGGCAAGTTCAATGGTAAAACATACAAAGCCATTAAAGGCAATTCCACATTTATTGAGTGCCTGCTCTGTGAAAGATACTATGCTAAGCATCAGAGGGAGAACAATGTACTGGGGGAAACAGAATAATAAAATTACAGTTTCTCTTTTTGGGGAAACTCTTCAATGAAGTTTAAAACGTCACAGCGTATGTTCTTGGCACCTTTGTTGAAAATGAGTTCACTGTAGGTGTGTGGATTTGTTCCTGGGTTCTCTATTCTGTTCCATTGGTCTATGTGTCTGTTTTTATGCCAGTACCATGCCGTTCTCCATGATGTGCTTATTTCACATTGCATGCCTATATCAAAATATCTTATGTACCCCATCTTACATACCCCATAAATATATACACCTACTATGTACCCTTAAAAACGTAAATGTCTCCCTCCCTCCCTCTCTCTCTATATATAGAGAATATATATAGAGAGACTATATATAATATATATAAAATGTATAATATATAAATAATATATAATATATAATATATAATATATAATATAATATCTATATTATATTATATATTATATATAATATCTATATTATATTATATATTATATATAATATCTATATTATATTATATATTATATATATAATTATATTATATTATATATAATATATAATATTTATAATATATTATATTATACATATAATATATAATATTTATAATATATTATATTATACATATAATATATAATATTTATAATATATTATATTATACATATAATATATAATATTTATAATATATTATATTATATATATAATATATAATATTTATAATATATTATATTATAAATATTATTTATAATATATTATATTATATATAATATATTATATTATAAATATTATATATAATATTTATAATATATTATATTATATATAATATATTATATATAATATTTATAATATATATTATATATAATATATTATTTATAATATTTATAATATATTATATTATATAATATTTATAATATATTATCAATATTTATAATATATTATATTATACATATTTATAATATATTATACATATTTATAATATATTATATTATATATTTATAATATATTATATAACATATAATTTAAAAATTTTTTTAAAAACAAGGTCTTTTGTGTTAAAAAAATTAAAAAATATATATAATATATATTATATCTAATATATAATATATATAATAATATATAAAATATATAAAAGGGCACAAATATTAAGTGGCCATCTCGGTGAATATATATATGTATAATAATAATAATTATATATGTATATAATATATGTATATATTGTATATGTATATAATTATATGTATATAATAATAATTATAATATAATATTATATATATTATACATATATATATTCACCGAGATGGCCACTTAATATTTGTGCCCTTTTAAACTTACTTTCTCTAGAAAGAGTGAATTCCAGCTCAGTGGATTGTCAGAAAGTGAAAACAATTGTGTAATCAACAGCCAGCTCAGAATATAGAGCATTACCAGCACCGCCGAGGCACTCCTCCCCAAGACCTCCTTTCAAGCCACTGCCTACTCCCTCCAAAGGAAACCTCCACTTTTATTTTTATCTTGGTTTTGTCCTTTGCTGTACTCTCTTTTGGTTTGCCTTGTTCTTTTTCCAGTTTTTTTTTTTTTTTGAGTTGAGAATTTAATTCATTTGTTTTTATTCCTTTCATTGTTGTAGATGTCCAGGGCTATGAATTTTCCTCTGGCCACTGCTTTAAATCCCATAAATTCTGATGTGTAGTGTTTTCATTACCATTATTTTTCAGAAAATCCATAATTTCTGATTTTCCCCCCTTTCACTCAAGAGTTTTTAAAACTTCCAGATTGAAGGGCCTTTTTAGTTTTTATTTTAAAATTCTAGTTTTATTTCATTTAGAACCTTGATGTTTAACATACAGATTTGTTTAACCTGTTTTTGATCTTTATCTAAACAAAATACTGCTACATCTCTTTTGGAACTTCAAAGCATTTCTCTTTTCAGAAAAGCCAATATATTCTCAAAGTATCAAGCACTTCTGACCTAAAATTGGAGATATTTCTACCATAATTTTAACGATTCTAGAAGTTACTGAGATTAAGCCAGACAGAGTAGACATATCACCATCAAAACTAGATCTGAGATACAAAATCCCAGTCAAAGGGTTGGGAAATTTAAAAGACATGTATAAACTATCTTCCGGAATGTGCCTTTTCTGTCATTAGCAAGCTGGAAGCAAACTAACAGAAAATGAGAGTGTAATGCTATTTTTTCCAGGTGTTACTCCGTGTTTTACTTTTCAACATCACAAAGAACATATTCGGAGTATTTCACATTAAATACTCTGCCATTGCCTTCACAACATGAGCGAATCATTACCAGAAAACTAGGTTTTTGTACCATCTAGTGGTACGGCAAAATATAGCTGACATGTAAATATTTTTTAAGTTAATAATTCTTTAAGAGAATCCTTGAGGGCTCAGGTCATTGTGGATTGTTTCACATATAGATTATAGGTGCAAAGAAATGGTCAGCTCCCTTACTCTTCGCTATAACCATGAGCTCTGTGTCTTGATTTCTCACCTTGACATAGATTCAGGTCTGAAATTTGAAGACTCTAGATCTTCATTTATTACAAGGGTAAGGGCAAGCAATA
The DNA here is from genome assembly GCF_006542625.1 of Nomascus leucogenys. Taxonomy (NCBI): domain Eukaryota; kingdom Metazoa; phylum Chordata; class Mammalia; order Primates; family Hylobatidae; genus Nomascus; species Nomascus leucogenys. The sequence goes on along the minus strand of NC_044406.1, from coordinate 122,139,818 downwards.
AACTTAGACTGTTAAAGTGAAGAAAATAACATGCTTATCACCTCTCTTTCTCATTTTTCTCTTTCTTGGACATTGTTTAAAAGTTCCCAGAAATCTCTAATATATTTTGTTTTTAATTTTAAATTGAGGTAACAAACACATAACATAAAATTTACCATCTTGGCTCGTCCGAAGTAGTGGGTTATCTCAATTGATTGTTCACAGTTACAGATCGAACTCCTTGTTCTATTTCCTCCCATCCCTTCTCACTACTGCACTTGACTAGTCTTAAAAAAAAAAATCATGCCTGTAATTCCATCACTATGGGAAGCCGAGGTGGAGGTTCACTTGAGTCCAGGAATTTGAGACCAGTCTGGGCAACATAGTGAGACCCCATCTCTACAGAAAAATAAAAAATTAGCCAGATGTGGTAACACATGCCTGTAGTCTCAGCAACTCAGGAGGCTGAAGCAGGAGGATGGTTTGAGCCCAGGAGTTCAAGGCTGTAGTAAGCCATGATCACATCACAGCACTCTAGCCTGGGTGACAGAGAAGACCCTGTTTCTAAAAAAAAAAAATTAAAAAAAATACATTTTACAATCTTATTTTTAAGTGTCAAGTTAAGTAGTATTAAGGATATTCACATTACTATGCAACAGATCTCCAGAACGTTTTCATCTTGCAAAACCGAAACTCTATATTTATTAAACAGCAGTTCCTCATTTTCCTTTCCCTACTCTGATGGTTATATCAAGGGATCACTCACAGACATTCCTATACGGGTCAGTATTTTTACCCAAAGCAGTAATTACCACAAAAATAAACAGCTCACTCTTTTTCCCTGCCCACCACCTCAGGGACAAAAAAATGATTTTGAAATAGTAATGCTTTTATCTTTTGTTAACTAAATCTCAGAGCTGAGTTTATTTTTGTAACCATCGTTGCTTACAAGGCTTAGGAGCAGAAGTTTTGAGATCTTCAAATGCAGGATTCTGTAATCTGTGAAATTTAAAAATTGATTTTTTTAAGATTGCAGGATTATATCAAGGGGATTCAAGGCCCCCCAGGGGAAAATTGCAGAGATATCCCATAAAGCTAATGGGGAGAACACTTTTCTCAGAAGAGGAAGAGCTGGGCCGGGCACAGTGGCTCATGTCTGTAATCCCAACATTTTGGGAGGCAGAGGCAGGAGGATTGCTTGAGCCCAGGAGTTCTAGACGAGCCTGTGCAATATAGTGAGACCTTGTCTCTACAAAAAATTTTTTAAAAAATAGCCAGCCATAGTAGCATGCACCTGTAGTACCAGCTACTTGGGAGGCTGAGGCAGGAGGATCGCTTGAGCCCAGGAGATTGAGGCTGCAGTGAGCCGTGATTGCACCACTGCACTCCAACCTGAGGTGACAGAGCAAGAACCTGTCTAAAAAAACAAAATGAAAAAAAAAATGGGGGTAGGGGATGGAGGAAAGAGCTGGCTTGGAATTCTGGCTCTGCCAAGTTTCAAGCTGTGTGACGTTGGGGGAAGTTACTGAGCCTCTCACAGCCTCGGTTTCCTCACCAGCAAGATGGGAACAATAACTTCTATATGCTGTTAAGAGAAAATGAAGTAAGTTTTATACTGTAACTAGTATATAGTAGGTGCTAAATAAATGTTGGTTCCATCTTCTCTCCCCAGTTTCCTGGGCCTCAGTTTCCTCATCAGCCAATTGCACAGGGTCACTGTGAGGTTTAAATTGTGACAATGTATGTGAAAATGACTTCATAATGGACACTCAATAAATTTTTTTAATTCAAGTTTATTTCTACAAAAGTTATAACTAATCAAGAAAGAAAATAATCACTGAATACAGGTAATTAGTGTTTGATTAGTATTTCCCAAAGAAAGTTATTGACATTTTCCTGATAGGCAATGATCTTTCCTGGATCATTTAAATAATTTATCTGTACGAAGGCAGCAGCCTGGCCTAGATAATGTCTTGAGGCTGTAGCTGCCCCCAGGAGTGTATGATTCTCTTCCAGTCTTACAAAAGGAACAGGACGGGAAAGATGAAGTGGTCTGGGTTAACAGAGAAACTTGGAGAGAACAGAGCATATTTTACTGCCTCACAATTATTGCAACTACTTAGAGATAGCCACTGCTCATTTTTCTAAAAATTTTCTGAATAAGATACATATTTAAATGATTTTCTTGTCTGGGTGCAGTGGCTCCCACCTGTTAATCCTAACACTTTGGGAAGCTGAGGTGGGTGGATTGCCTGAGCTTAGGAGTTCGAGACCAGCCTGGGCAACATGACGAAACCCCGTCTCTACTAAAACTACACAAAATTAGCCAGGTGTGGTGGCGGGTGCCTGTAATCCCAACTACTGCAGAGGCTGAGACGAGAATCACTTGAACCCAGGAGACGGAGGTTGCAGTAAGCCGAGATCGTGCCACTTCACTCGAGCCTGGGCGACAGAGCAAGACTCTGTCTCAAAATAAAATTTATATGTATCTATCTACATATCTATATCTATATCTATATGTATATATATTCTCATGAAAGTGACACAGGCTTGTAAAAAATTTTAAACAGCACAGAAGGATATAATGTGAAAGTAAAATTTCCCTGACCAATACCACCACACAAACACACACATACATACACACACATAGTCTCCCCAATCACATTCCCCAAAGGAAACCACTGTGAACAGATTTTTTGGAATTAGCTATGAGTTTCCTATACACATATACTGTATACACATATGGTGTGTGTGTATACACATATAAACATACATACATGCATGCATATACATACATACTCCGTGTGTTTCATAAAGTCTTTGCCACACAGACTATCATGTGATAGAATGTGAATAGTCTCCCTTGGAATTGTGCAGCATTGCACAAAACAACAACTCCACACACACACAAACACACACACATTAACATCTCCCTTAAAAAAAAAAACAAATGCAGTAATACTAAATAGACTTTCATAACTTGCTTTTCTCAATTAATGATATATCTTAGATGTTTTTCCGTATCAGTGTATACAAATCTACCTGATTTTTTACCTGCTCCATAGTGTTCAGTTGTATAGATGTATCATAATTTATTTAGACAATTTATTTTTGATAAACCTGGGGTCATTTACAGTGTTTTTTGCTACTACTAACAATGCTGTAATAAATAATTATACCTATTCAAATTATATATGTATATTTTTGCAATGAGCTTAAAGTGCATGTGTCTGTGCAGTATATGTGTATATAACTTTTTATACTTAATATGCATTTAATGAATAAATACAAATCTATAGCATCATTTTTAATGGCTGTATATTATATCAGAGGGATGAAACGTAGTTTGTTTAATGAATGCCCTGCTGTTAGACATTCACGTTGTTCTTGATTTTTCACTATTATAAACATTGCAGTGTTGAACATCTGTGTATTTAAATCTTTGTGCATTTGTCAAATTTATTTTCTTTAGATACATCCGTAGAGGTGAAGTTGTCAGCTCAAAGGGCATGTGTACTTTTAAGAGTAGTCACTTTATTCAAAGGAAAAGGTTGTCAATACATTTATGGAGATTGGCCAAACAAATGTCTTCAGATATTGTAGCCTTGGGGAGAAACATTTATACCACATAGATTGCTGGTTTCCAAACCTGATATGGTAGGCAGAATAGCCGAAATGATTTCTATATCCTAATCCCCCCAAAACCTGTGAATATATTATGTTACATAGCAAGAGGAACCAAGAGTGCAAATGGAATTAAGGTTGCTGACTTTAAAACAGAAGGATCATCTGAGGCCCAAGGTAATTACAAGGGTTTTTAAAAAATGGATGAGGAAGACAAAATAAGTGAGTCCTAGGGAGGTGTGATTATGGAAGAATGAGATGCACGTTTCTGGCTTTGAAGATGGAGGCCAGAGGCCATGAGACAAGGAATGTGGGCAGCCTCTAGAAGCTGGAAAGGGTAATGAAACAAATCCTCCCTAGAGGATCCAGAAGAAATGCAGCCTTGAGGTTACCTTGATTTTAGCTCAGTGAGATTCATGTAGGAGGATTTCCGATCTCCAGAATTGTAAGATAATAAAAATGTGTTGCTTTAAGCCACCAAGGTTGTGGTAATTTGTTACAGCAGGTTAGAAAACTGATACAACTGGTTGCACATGTGACTAATGGCAGGCGTAGGGGGTGGTCACAGAGATGCTGATTCAGTAGTCTAGGGAAGAGCCAGGGGGCATTTATTTTCAACAAGCTCCCCAGGTGATACTGATGTGTCTAGTGGGGATTTGGGGAACCACTGATATAGACCACATAGGTCTGCAAAAGTAACCATCTCTTGATATGGAGACAGTCACTTGCTGGCCTGGAAGATGATCTTGGTAAGTGATTAAAGACGTGTCTGGGGCTGGCCCAGGACTCCAATCTGGCACCAACCTTAACTCTGCCTCCTAAGTGACACTGTCATTCAACCCATCAATTTGACCTTAATCTATCTTGCCAGCTTAATTTTCAACTGTTCATCAACCCAAATACTCTGCTTAAGCCAGACTAGTCTAATCACCACCTATTCAATAAGTCTTGGGATTTCTCCCTTTATATTTTCTCTTAAAATGCTGCTATATCCTTGTATCAGCGGGTCCTCCAGAAAGCAGGAGCTGAGGAGTTAAAGGTATGAGGGGTTTATGGGGCCTGGTAAGTAACATCTGCAAAAGAGAAAAGAAAGAAGAAGAATTGAGCAAGGAGAGACTCAGACCAAGATGCAGATCTGACAAAAGTTCAGCCAAATTAGTAGGGGCTCTGGAACAAATATTGCCCCATAGAGGAGTGCCACATAGGGGCAGAAATGGCCAGGCCTTAGTACCCATGTAATGCTCAACCATTGGCTGGGAAAGCCCACAAACAGCATAGCTGAAACAGATCCTAAGGTGCTAATAGGTGGAAGTACTCAACTAACGACACTTCTTGCAACTGAATGGCAAATTCTTTCTTGAAGGGAGTTCCTGGCAGCGCCCTCCATGGCTGCCACAGTTCTCTCTTCTGCTCCTCAGTTATCCAGACCCTGTCTTCTTCTTCGAGACACAATATGGCAACTGTTGATAGGTTTTGTCGTAGCTACAACATTTATTTCAAAATACAGGCTCACATAGTTGAAAATGACCTTAGGGATCAACTTATTTTATACATATAGAAACTGAGACTTGGAGAAGCAGGGAAGAGGGGCTGTGACTGATTCAAGATGACACAGCTACCTAGTGGAAGAGCCAGGGCCAGAACCCAGCTGTCCTAACTCTCAGTCCAGTTTTGCAGTAGCATTAGGAAAAGGCTTTAAAGATTAGTGGAAGGTCACAGCTTTCAACTAAAAGGTAAGTATAACTGCTGTAAATATAATAAATAGGCTCATTGACTTACTCCTAAGCATACAGAATCATTAAAATGATCAATAATATAACTAAACATATTTGAGTAGAACTTTGAGACTTAATTTATAAATATATAAAGACATACACTGTTTGTGTATGTCTTTATTGTTTGTGGGAATGTAAATTAGGTCAGCCACTGTGGAGAGCAGTTTGGAGATTTCTCAAAGAACTAAGGGTTGAACTACCATTCGACCTAGCAATCCCATTACTGGATATATACCCAAAGGAAAATAAATCATTCTACCAAAAAGACACATGCACCCATATGTTCATCCAAACACTATTCACAATACCAAAGACATGAAACCAATCCAGGTACCCATCAACAGTGGATTGGATAAAGAAAATGGGGTACATATAAACCATGGAATACTGCACAGCCATAAAAAGTAATGAAATCATGTCCTATGCAGCAACATGAATTCAGCTGGAAACCATTATCCCAAGCAAATTAACTCAGGAACAGAAAACCAAATATGGCATGTTCTTACTTATAACTGGGAACTAAATATTGGCTACACACAGACACAAAGGTAAGAACAATAAAAACTGAGTATTCCAAAGAAGGGAAAGGAGGGAGAGTGACAAGGGTTGAAAAACTACCTATCAGGTGCTATGTTCACTACTTGAGCAATGGAATCATTAGAGGCCCAAGCCTCAAAATCATGCAATATACCCATTTAACAAACCTGGACATGTACCCATTGAATCTAAATAAAAACAGAAAAAAAAATAGTGATAGAGGGTGGAGAAAGATGTCTGAATAGAAGGCTCCACCAATCATTCCCACCCCCTGCAAGGACACCAACTTAACAACTATCTATATACACACACATACAAATCTTCGTAAGAACCAAAAATCAAACGAGCACTCACCGTACCTGGTTTTAACTTCATATCGCTGAAAGAGGCACTGGAAGAGGGTAGGGAAGACAGTCTTGAATCACTGATGCTACCCCTTCCCCATCCCCATGGAGCAGCTGTGTGGTGTGGAGAGAGAATCTGTGCACTTGGGAGAGGAAGAGCACAGGGATTTTGAGATATTGGATTGAACTCCGTGCTGCCCTGTCACAGCAGAAAGCAAAACCAGACTGAAGTCAACTGACAACTGCCCATGGAGGGTATATTTAACCAGCCCTAGCTGGAGGGCAATCACACCTATCCCAGCAATTGGAACTTGAGTTCTGGCAAGCCTGGCAACCATAGGCTCAAGGGTTCTGGAACCCTAAATAATCTTGAAAGGTAGCCTAGGCCAAAAGGACTGCAACTCCTAGTGCTGAACTGGGCTCAAAGCCAGTGGATGTGAAGGACACATGATCTACTGAAACACCACCTGGGGTGGCTAAGGTAGTGCTGGCATTACACCTCTCTTAACCCCAGGCTGCATAGCCCATGGCTCCATAAGAGACACGTTCCTTCCACTTGAGAGGAGAGGGAAGAGTAAAGAGGGCTTTGTCTTGCATTTTGGATACCAACTCAGCCACAGCAGGATAGAGCACTACTCAGCATCATGAGGCCCTCTTTTCAGGCCCTAGCTCCCAGACAGCATTTCTAGACACACCCTGGGCCAGAAGAGAACTCACTGCCTTGAAGGGAAGGACCCAGTCCTGGCAGGACCAATCACCTGCTGACTAAAAAGCCCTTGGGCCCTGAAAACCGGCAGCAATACCCAGGTAGGATGCCATGGCCTTGGGTGACACTCTGAAACTAGCTGGCCTCAAGTGAGACTCAGCACATTCCAAGCTGTGGTGGCTATGTGGTAAGACTCCTTCTGCTTCAGAAAAGCAGAGGGAAAAGTATAGGAGACTCTGTCCTGAACCTTCGGTAACAGCTCAGCCACAAGGGCATAGAGCACCAAGTGGGCTCTTGGGGTCCCTAATTCTATGCCTTAGCTCTTGGGTGGCATTGCTGGGCCTGCCCTGGGCCAGAGGAGAGCCCATTGTCCTGAATAGTGAGTCCCAGGCCAGGAAGCGTTTACCACAAGATGACTGAAGAGCCCTTGGGCCTTAAGAGGACATCGGTGGTAACCTGGCAGTACTCCCCATGGGCCTGTGCTGGTGGCGGCCGTGGGGTGTGGCTCCTTTGCATGTAGAAAGGGGAGGGAAGAGTGGGAAGGACTACATCTCATAGTGTGTGTACCAGCTTAGCCACAGTACAATAGAACACTAGGGAGACTTTTAAGGTTTGTGATTCAAGTCCCTGGTTCCCAGATAGCACCTCTGGACCTTCCAAGGGCCTAGGGAAACTCACCACCTTGAAGGGAAGGATACAAGCCTGGCTAACTTCTCTACCTGCTGACTGTAGAGCCCCAGGGCTTTGAGGGAACATAGGCAGTAGCCAGGTAGTAGTTACAGCAGGCCTTGGGCAAGACCCAGTGCAGTACTGGCTACAGGTCTGAACCAGTGCAGTCCCAATGGTGGTGGCCACAGGGGTTCTTGTGTCATTCCACCTCCAGCCTCAGCCAGCTCAGAACCAGAGAGACTCCATTTGTTTGAGAGAAAGTAAGGAAAGAGAACAAGAGTCTCTGCCTGGTAATCCAGACAATTCTTCTGGATTTTATCCAAGATCATCAAGGTGATACCTCTATGAGTCTGCAAGAACCACAGTGTTACTGGTGTTGAGTTGCCCCTAATGCAGATGTGGCCTAGATCACAACACCAAGATTATAACACAATACCAATTGTGGTATAATACCTGGAAAGCCTTCTCAAGATGGATGGATATAAACAAGTCCATACTGTGAAGACTACAATAAGTGCCTAACTCTTCAATGCCCAGACACAGATGAATATCTACAAGTACCAGGACCCCCCAGGAAAATATGACCTCACCAAATAAACTAAAAAAGGTGCCAGGGATCAATCCTACAGAAACAGAGAGATATGTGACCTTTCAGACAGAGGATTCAAAATAGCTGTTTTGAGGAAGCTCAAAGAAATTCAAGATAACACAGAGAAGGAATTCAGAATTCTATCAGATAAATTAACAAAGAGACTAAAATAATTAAAAAGAATCAAGCAGAAATTCTGGAGTGGAAAACTGCAATTGGCATACTGAAGAAGGCATCAGAATCTTTTAATAACAGAATTGATCAATCAAAAGAAAGAATTAATGCACTTGAAGACAGGCTTTTTGAAAATACACAATCAGAAAAGAAAAAAGAATAAAAAACAATAAAGCATACCTACAAGTTCTAGAAAATAGCCCCAAAAGGGCTAATCTAAGAGTTATTGGCCTTAAAGAGGAGGTAGAAAGGGAGATGGGGTAGAAAGTTTACTTAAAGGGATAATAACAGAGAACTTCCCAAACCTCAAGAAAGATAATGATATTCAAATACAAGAAGATTGTAGAACACCAAGCAGATTTAACACAAAGAAGACTACCTCAAGGCATTTAGTAATCAAACTCCCAAAGGTAAAGGATAAAGAGAGGATCCTAAAAGCAGCAAGAGAAAAGAAGAAATTAGCATGCAATGGAGCTCCAATATGTGTGGCAGCAGACTTTTCAGTGGAAACTTCACAGGCCAGGAGAGAGTAGTATGACATATTTAAAGTGCTGAAGGAAAAAACCTTTACCCTAGAATAGGATATTCAGTGAAAATATCCTTCAAACATGAAAGAGAAATAATTTCCCAGACAAACAAAAGCTGAGGAATTTCATCAGCACCAGACCTGTCCTGCAAGAAATGCTGAAGGGAGTACTTCAACCAGAAAGTAAAAGACGTTAATGAGCAATAAGAAGTCTGAAGGTACAAAACTCACTGGTAATAATAAGTACACAGAAAAACACAGAATATGATAACACTGTAATTGTGGTGTGCAAACTACTCTTAGCTTAAGTAGAAAGACTAAAAAATGAACCAAACAAAAATAATAAGTAAAACAATTTTTCAAAACATAGACCATACAATAAGATATAAATAGAAACAACAAAAAGTTTAAAGGTCAGGGGGCAGGGGGGACAAAGTTAACTTGTAGAGTTTTTGTTAGTTTTTGTTTTGCTTGTTTGTGTGTTTATGCAAACAGTGTTGTTATTAGCTTAAAATAATGGGTCATAAGATACCATTTGCAAGCCTCGTGGCAACCTCAAATCAAAAAACATACAATAGATACACAAAAAATCAAAGCAAGAAACTAAATCATACCACCAGAGAAAATCACCTTTCATGGAAAGGAAGACAGGAAGGAAGGAAAGAAGGGAGAGAAAGCCACAAAACAGCCAGAAAACAAATAACAAAATGGCAAATGAAGAACTTAAGAAGGAAATGTTAAAATTCTTGAAACAAATGATATGGAAACACAAAATGACAAAACCAATGAGATCCAGTAAAAGCAGTACTAAGGGGAAAGCTTATAGCTGTAAGTGCCTACATCAAAAAAGAAGAAAAACTTCAAATAACCTAAAGATGCATCTTAAAGAACTAGAAAAGCAAGAGCAAACCAAACCCAAAATTAGTAGAAGAAAATAAACAATAAAGATCAGAGCAGAAATAAAGGAATTTGAAATTGAGAAAATAAAAGACCAAAGAAACAAAAAGTCAACTTTTTGAAAAGACAAACAAAATGATAAACCCTTAGCCAGACTAAGAAAAAAAGAAATAAGACCTAAATAAATAAAATCAGACATGAAGAAGGAGACATTACAAATGATACTGCAGAAATTCAAAGGATCATTAGTGGCTACTATAAACAACTATCACTAAATAGGAAAATCTAGAAGAAATGTATAAATTCCTAGACACATACAACCTACTAAGATTGAACCAGGAAGAAATCCAAAACCTGAGCAGACCAATAATAAATACTGGGATTGAAGCCATAATAAAAAGTCTCCCAGCAAAGAAAAGCCTGGAACCTGATGGCTTCACTGCTAAATTTGACCAAATATTTAAAGAAGAACTAATACCAATTCTACTCAAACTATTCCAATAGAGGAGGACGGAATACTTTCAAACTTATTCTATGAGATCAGTATTACCCTGATACCAAAACCAGACAAAGACACAACAAAAAAGAAAACTACAGGCCAATATCACTGATGAATATTGATGCAAAAATCCTAAACAAAATACTATCAAACCAAATTCAACAACACATTAGAAAATCATTCATCATGAGCAAGTGGGATTTGTCCCAGGGATGCAAGAATGGTTCAATACATGCAAATCAATTAATGCAATATCTCGTATCAACAGAATGAAGGACAAAAACCATATAATTATTTCAAATGCTAAGAAAGCATTTGATGAAATTTAACATCTCTTCATGGTAAAACCCCTAAAAAGTTGGGTATAGAAGGAACATACCTTGACATAATAACATCGTATATGACAGATCCGTAGATAGTATAATACCGAATGGGGAAAAACTGAAAGCCTTTCCTCTAGGAAGGAACATGACAAGAATGTCCACTTTCACCAGTGTTATTCAACATGGTACTGGAAGTCCTAGCTAGAGCAATCAAATAAGAGAAAGAAGTAAAGAACATCCAAATTGGAAAGAAAGAAGTCAAACTATCTTTGTTTGCAGATGGTACGATCTTATATTTGGAAAAACCTAAAGACTCCACCAAAAAACTATTAAAACTGATAAGCAAATTCAGTAAAGTTTTAGGATATAAAATCAGCATACAAAAATCAGTAGCCTTTCTTTCTTTCTTTTTTTTTTTTTTTTGAGACGGAGTCTGGCTCTGTCACCCAGGCTGGAGTGCAGTGGCGCGATCTCGGCTCACTGCAAGCTCCGCCTCCCGGGTTCGCGCCATTCTCCTGCCTCAATCTCCCAAGTAGCTGGGACTACAGGCACCCGCCACCGCGCTCGGCTAATTTTTTTTTTGTATTTTTAGTAGAGACGGGGTTTCACCGTGGTCTCAATCTCCTGACCTCGTGATCCACCCGCCTCGGGCTCCCAAAGTGCTGGGATTACAGGCGTGAGCCACCGCGCCCGGCCAGTAGCATTTCTATATGCCAACAGCAAACAATTTGAAAAAGAAATCAAGAAAGTAATCCCATTTACAATAGGTACAAATAAAATAAAATACCTAGGAATTCACCAAAGAATTGAAAGATCTCTCCAATGAAAGCTATAAAATACTGATGAAAGAAGTTGAAGAAGACACACACAAAAATGGAAAGATATTCCATGTTTATGGATTGGAAGAATCAATATTGTTAAAATGTCCGTATTACCCAAAGCAATCTACAGATTCAATGCAATCCCTATCAAAATACTAAGGACATTCTTCACAGAACTAGAAAAGACAATCCTAAAATTTATATGGAACCACAAAAGATCCAGAATAGCCAAAGCTATCCTAAGCAAAAAGAACAAAACTGGAAAAATTACATTACCTGACTTTAAATTATACTACAGAGCTATAGTAACAAAAAAATGGCATGATACTGAGATAAAAACAGACACATAGACCAAGGGTACAGAATAGAGAACCCAGAGATAATCCCTACATCTACAGTGAACTCATTTTTTACAAAGGTGCCAAGGACTTCCACTGAGGAAAGGACAGTCTCTTCAATAAATGGTGCTGGGAAAACTGGATATCCATAAGCAAAAGAATGAAACTAGACCCTGCAAAACCATATACAAAAATCAAATCAAAATAGATTAAAGACTTAAATCTAAGACCTCAAACTATGGAACTACTAAAGAAAATGTTGGGGAAACTCTTTGGGACATTGGACTGTGCAAAGATTTCTTAAGTAATACCCCATAAGCACAGCCAACCAAAGCAAAAATGGACAAATATGATCATATTAAATTAAAAAGCATCTGCACAACAAAGGAAACAATCAACAAAGTGAAGCGGCAACACACAGAATGGGAGAAAATGTTTCCAAACCACCCATCTGACAAGGGATTAATAACAAGAATATATAAGGAGTTCAAACAACTGTATAGGAAAAAATCTAATAAGCTGATTAAAAACGGGCAAAAGACCTGAATAGATATTTCTCAAAAGAAGAAATACAAATGGCAAACAGGTATATGAAAAGGTGCTCAACATTGATCATCAAAGAAATGCAAATCAAAACTACAATGAGATATCATCTCACTCCAGTTAAAATGACTTTTATCCAAAAGTCAGGTAGTAACAAATGCTGGTGAGGATGTGGAGAAAAGGGAACCTTCGTACACTGCTGGCAGGAATGTAAATAAGTACAATCGCTATGGATAACAGTTTGGTGGTTCCTCAATAAACTAAAAATGGAGCTACCATAAAATCCAGCATTCCCACTTCTGGGTATATACCCCAAAGAAAAGGAATCAGTCTATCGATGAGATATCTGCACTCCCATGTTTATTGCAGCACTAGTCACAATAGTCAAGATTTGGAAGCAACCAAAGTGTCCATCAACAGATGAATGGATAAAGAAAATGTGTATATATACACAATAGAGTACCATTCGGCCATAAAAAGAATGAGATCTTGTCATTTACAGCAATATGGGTGGAACTGGAGATTATTATGTTAAGAGAAATAAGCCAGGCACAGAAAGACCTACATCTTATGTTCTCACTTATTTGTGGAATTTAAAAATCAAAACAATTGAACTCATGGAGACAGAGAATAGAAGGATGGTTACCAGAGCCTGGGAAGGATAGTGGAGAGTTGGTGGTGGGTGGGAGGGAATGGGGATGGTTAATGGGTACAAAAAAATAGTTAGAAAGAATGAGAAAGACCTAGTATTTGCTAGCACAACAAGGTGACTATAGTCAAAAATAATTTAAAATAACTAAAAGAGTGTAAGAGGATTGTTCGTAACGCAAAGGATAAATGTTTGAGGTGATGGATACCCCATTTACCCTAATGTTATTATTATACATGGCATACCTGTATCAAAATCTCATGTAACTCATAAATATATACATCCACTGCATACCCACAAAAAATAAAAATAAAAATACTGATAAAACTGTAATCCTTATGAGAATGCTATAGCCTAGTTCATTTCTACAATCACTAATCTATAAAAATTCATAGTAACATGCTATTTTAAAATCTTACACATTAAATGAATTGAAAGAAACCATTGTATACACAAATGGGTTACAAAATTATTTTCAATTAATTATGTTAAGCTAGGGAAATAATTAGGGAAAGGTCAGTGTTCATTGTTTACATAGGAAAAAATAACATATTCTATTTAGCATTTATTTGTGGAGGAGTGATTTTATTTTCAGTGTTGAACATGATCACTGATTTTTAGAATGGAAATGTTCTTAAACACAAGTCTCATTTGGATCTGCAAACAACAGTCTTAGCTGAGATTTTTAAAGGATAATCTTTGCTAACAGAAAAAGGGAATTGCCACCTTTTTGCTTTTTCAGAGACAGGCATCATTTGAGTATGCGAGTGTCCAGTCCATTTGAAGCAATTTCAATTCTTCCAGATTGTAAAGTCAGGAATGGGTGCGTGTTGGGGGTGTGATGGGGGGGCGGTGTGGAGGGCAGAGGCAGCTGCTAAGTCAAAGCCAATCAGACCACTTGTAAATTTCTCAAAACTATAGAGAAAGAGGTGAATGAGGTTTATAGGCTCTAGCCCTATGGGGCCCTGACTTCCCACAGTTTCAAGACCTTGATTGACCTGGTGGAAAAAAAATCCCACCTCCCCTACTCTCTGCCCAAGTTAGCATCTCACAAGATTATTAACTAGCATGTAGATGAAGTCACACGGACAACACACAGAGGTCAATTACCCCACCTTTGTGTGTAAAGGGTGGTATACACCTTGTACGCAAGCGGAGGGAGTATTTTTTTAATTGCAAAAGTAAAATGCCAAAGTGATACAAAGAAATAATTTTCCCCTTAGCTCTTTGGAAGTAAGGTGGGAAAGGAAAAACAAGACAGATATGAAAAGCCAGAAATCTGAGTCTGAGATTAGTATCAGTTGATGTGAGCAGGAATTTACCTGCTTATTTCAGAGGAGCGAGCGTTTGTCTCTTAGGAACAGGGAGTCTTTTCTTTCCTCTTTATTAAAGTAGAAAAATTATTACTGCCTTCAGTTTTATTCAAGAGAGAGCTTCCAGGGGTTTGCAAGGAAATGTTATTAGATCATCCAACCTACATAATATGCCAACTCTATTGGAATCATTTCTTCTTTTCCCTAAACTGCATGTTAAGAGTTCACTTCTGATGGTATATATTATCTTCTAACACAGATGAATCTTTCTAGAGTCAGCCAAGATAAACACACACTTCCATAATTATGTGCTACAAGTGCTCTAGAATCAGCCTCCACCCTGAATTTTTCCAGCCATCACCTAAAGAAGAACATGGATTTTGAAAGTAAGTAACTTTGAAAGAAAATGTACTCCTTAAGCCTTTTTTCCTCTTACTGAATCTAGGAAACATATGTAATACACTGGAAAAACTGTTCTTGAGACAGGAGAATTGCTGTATTAATGCCAAGATCACCAATCCACTCATAGAAGAGTTGTGCTCTTTATTTACATAGCAGATGGGAGGGGAAAATATCTAAGAGCCATCTTGACATTAATTTAATATCCTGATATTAAGTATTCCAGTGATAAGAAAAGACCACTGAGTTCAGAGACCTGGATTTCAGTGTTGGCCCTGATACTGGCCATGTGATCTTAGGCAGCTTCTCTAAGCCTCAGTGTCCACACATATTAAATGAAGATAATAATGCCAATATTAGGGTTGCTGGAAAATTTAAATGAAATGATGGATGTGAAAGAAATTAGAACCCAGAATAGCACCATCCGAAAAAGTACAGTTTTATTATTATTCATCATCTGAGCTGTTACACAGGAGCAAGCAGGTGTGGATGGGGAACACTGACAGCGGGGGCTTCTGGGATTTTCACGGGGCAAGTACTGAGCTCATACTAGACACGAAGCTGTTTAACAGATTGGGGAGGCAAGTGGGTTTGAGCAGCTTTCATTTTTATCTGGAACAATCTGCAGGGACGTCTTGCAGCCGTGTCTTAGACCAAGTGTTGTCTTTCTCCTCCAACTTGACTAAAGATGCTGCAGGTATCGATGTGGGTGGCCCCAGTGGTTTGGTGGTGTAAGTGAGTACTTCCCAGGTGTCTCTAACTCTGAAAGAGCTAAAGAAGAAGTTACATGGTTAATGAAAGCCAGTTAGGCCCCTATGGAAGGCTGTAAGTCTCCTCCAGGGTCCAGATGAACACCTGTGGGATGTCAGATACCAGAGTCCTCAACCTCAGAGGAAGGGAAGACAGAAACTCATGGAACTGCATCCAAGAAATGCTGTGGATACAGAATAAATTCTGTTGCAGCCACAACAGAATTTATTCAACTTGTGATGGGCAGTTTACTCAATTTCTAATAAGTTATCAGATTTCTCAACAATTGCATTTGGGGGTCACTTTGTTAGGATTCAGAAACCAAAGTTTTCAAGTGAAAGTACGTCAGGACCAGACTGAGACTTTTCAGCTTCTTTTCAAACTTTGAAAATGTAGGAAACCCACAGCCTCAACCTATTCTCAATGGGTCTTGCCCACCCTCGACTCCTTTTCCTTATTCTCTATCCTTCATACTCACTTGCCACAACCTCACCCCTAGATGAGCGTCCCCATTTGCCTTCTCTGCACATTACACTAAGCTAACATCACTGATGAAAATTGCACAACCCAACTGAGAGTTCACACTTGAAATTCATGGGCTCAGACTTCAGATCACCACCCAGAAATCCTACTTATGTTTGTCTACTATCTGGCTTGCTTTCCCAATGCCCAAGACTTCTTCATACTTTCTCACTCTCTTTAAATATCCCACACTCTTGCTGTCTTGCTCCACAGTTGATTGAGAAAGTAGAAATCATTAGATTAGTACTTTTTAGTCTCCTCACAAGCAAGCCTGAAAATCAATTTGCGTCTGTGTCCTTATTAGCTTTCTTTTGTATACTTTCAATGGCAGAATAGCCCCTGTTCTTATGAAAGGTCAATGCTTCTACATGTCCCTTCTGTCTTCTCAATGACTTCACCCCTCAAGTTATCTTCATCCTCCTATGTTGGATCATTCCCATTATCATGCAAAGAGGCTCTAATATTTGCCTTCTTAAAAAAAGACCTTCTCAAAGCCCATTAGCCTCTCTAGCTAACACCTTTTTTCTCTTTATCATTTCAATGTTAAATTTCTCTAAGAAGCTCCTTGAATTTACTATCTCCACTTTCTCATCTCTGGTTCACTCTTCAACCCACTTCGATCTGGCTTCTGTCCACATCACATAATGAAAACTGCTCTTAACAAGGCTACAAAAATCTCTGATGCCACATCAAATAGGAATTTCTCTTTATTTGACCTTCTCTTATTTGATCTCTCCACAGCCTTTAATACAGTTGATCACTCCTTCTGTTTTGAAATATTCACCTCTTTTAGCTTCTGTTATATACCACACTGCCCTGGTTCTTCTCTTATCACACTGACTACACCTTTTCAGTCTCCTCCGTTGGTTCCTCATGTACCCAGTCTCTAAATATTGGCACCCTCCAGGCCTCTTTCTGCGGCTCTCCTCTCTTCTATGTCTACATCCTCTGCCTAGGTGATCACATCCACTGGCCTTAAATACCACTTATGTACAGGACTAATATACATCCCAAATGTTTACCCAGACTTTCTTCACTTACATATACAACTGTTTAAAAGGTATCTCCACTTGGATGTCTTATAGGCACCTCAGAATTGACATGGCCAAAACCGTTGTGTTCTCCTATCCATTTGCTGAAACAGGAAACCTAGGAGATAACCTGGATTCTTCCCATTTCTTTGCCATTCCTATTTAATCCGTTACCAAGTCCTAAGAGCTAACCCTCCCAAGTAGATCTCAAATACCCCTATCTCTGCTGTTGCCACCTAATCCAGGCTATCATCCTCTCATGCTTCTTGTGTCTTTGTTTTCATTCTTCCCTTTCTCCATTGTGTCCTCTACAGAACAGCTTTTGTGATCTTATCAGATGCAAATTGGATCACACGTAAAATCCTTCTATGGCTCACAATGTCACTTAGAATATGAAATCTCAACTCCCGATGTGATGTGACCCATAAGGCCCCTGCCCCACCTGGCCCCTGCCTACCTCTCCTTGTCTTGTACCACACTCTCTTGTTTCTCACTCCACTCCTGTCACCCTGGTCTTTTTTTTTTTTTTTCCATTCTTCACACACATCTCGGGCTTTTGCAGGGACAATTTCCTCCACCTCCCTCCATCTCTGCCCTAATTCTTCCCAGAGCTGGCTCTCTCACTTCATTCAGGTCCCTGATCACATGTCACTTCCTCAGAAAGGCCTCCCATGAACACTTTATCTAAAGTTGGCCCCCATTTTTCCCTATTTCAACACCTTATGTGTTTTCCTCACTCCACTTATCATAACTTGCAAATATTTTGTATTTTCCCTTTGGGAGTGGGCATGCCTTCCCCACGAAACTATTAACTCTATGAGGGCAGGGACCAAGACAATCTTATTCACTGTTATATCTCCAATGTATATTATAGTCCTGTGTCTGGCAATTAGCAATATCAACTGTTATTATTATTTGTAGCCATTGAAGCAATACATAACCAGTAATATCTATTTCTACGGACCAAAAGATAAAATCAAATTCACTAAAACTTTTGACCAACGTTTGTGAGACTAACCTCCAGAATGTCTTTCTCCAAGGTCTCGCTGACTACCGTTTTGGCTCTGATGACTATTCTACTCCACATGCCCCTGCTTCATAGATGCATGACAGCCCACATGAGGGGACTAGGGCCATATCGGAGGGGCAGGAGGAGACTCTGCCTCCCTTCTTGACAAATATTTTTCTGGAGCCTCACATAGGAAATCTTTCAGAACAACCTAAATTTCCACTGAAAGGTTCATGTAGTTCACTTTGAAATGAGGTTAATATAAATTATATAAAGAATAAAACATGAGGCTCGCCGCGGTGGCTCACGCCTGTAATCCCAGCACTTTGGGAGGCCAAGGCGGGCGGATCACCTGAGGTCAGGAGTTCAAGACCAGCCTGACCAACATGGTGAAACCCCGTCTCTACTAAAAATACAAAAAGTTAGCCAGGCATTGTGGCGGGTGCCTGTAATCCCAGCTACTTGGGAGGTTAAGGCAGGAGAATCACTTGAACCCCGGAGGTGGAGGTTGCAGTGAGCCGAGATTGAGCCATTGCACTCCAGCCTGGGCAACAAGAGCAAAACTCCATCATCTCAAAAAAAAAAAAAAAAAAAAGAATAAAACATGAAGAGGCAACTGAATCTCATGCCACATCTACTCCCCCAGGAAGTGGGGGAGCAGGATCTGGGCAGTGAACAAGCTCCCCAGGTGGTTCGTACCATCAGGCAAGATTGGGAGACTGGTGTCATGCTTAAGAGCATGGGCTTTTCTGGGTTCCATTGTCCTTTTACTTGGAGCCCTAGGAAGTCCCTTCTCTTCCTCTCAGCTCCATGTTACCTCCCTCTGCCCAGGGCCACAGTGTTAGAAGGGTGGACTTGGGCCTGTTGGCATAGTCACCTTTCCTCAACTACTCTCTGCAAGGAAAGATCATCCCCTACCCCCTTTCCCAAAGGTATATTTTTCTTTGCTCTTTTGCTTGCTTTCTAAGCCTTCTGCATCCCCCTTCCTTTATTTTAGGATAGTGCCCTGGTCCCAGATAGACAGTGAACTCATGTGTAGTAAAATAATCTCACCAGTGACTAATATTCACTGTTGTATACTTGATTTAACTTGGAATTGTTTCTGATAATTTTATGACACTGTGAGAGCAAAGAGATAATACCGCATCTGCCACTTGCTGCTGTGTGACTTAAGGCAAGTCCTTTCACCTTTTTGAGATCCAGTTTCTTCATCTATAAAATGGGGATATTCATTCATTCAATCACTATTTACTGAATATCGGTTGAGTAAAGCACCTAGGACATATTCACATGCACCTCACAAGGTCATGGTGGGGACTGAGCAAGATGGAGTATGTGGTATGTGGCTCATAGTCAACACCCAATACATGTTGTTGTTGCTGTTAGTTTTAGTTTATGAACAATTTTAAGCACCAAGTTATCAGTAATTCTGAGACTCACAATAAACAAATATAGAAACTATTAACAAGTACTCAGGAAACACCATAATCCTTGCCTTTCATAAGTTAGAAGGCCAGCAGAACTCATTTCCTTGGGCAGGGACTTACGTGATGCCTGCCTTGGCCATGCTAAGGCTTTTGAACCAGCTCTAAATGAATCTCCTCATGGAGGCATGGCCAACTAATCACTGGGGTTGGTTTTTGTTTTGTTTGTCTCTCACACAAGGGCATCAAACAGAATAATTTTTGCTACATTGGAATAATTTTTACTACATTACTGCATTTTCTTACCATTTCCTTGTTAAATGCTCTTTTATTGTTTCCAGCATTTACTCATTCATTTATTCAACAAATTTGTATACCAATCTGCAAGGTGCTAGGGATACAGTGGTATACCTCTCAAAGTCTCAGTCCTCATGGGGTTGACATTCTAGTGGGGTCTATAGATTGCCCTCACCCTTACTTCACGCCAGACTGTCAAATGCCTGAGATCACGGGCTGTGGTAGTGGCTCTTCCTTTGGATCCTCTCATTTTTATTTTTTATGGAATTGGGGGTCTTGCTATGTTGCCCAGGCTAGTCTCTAACTCCTGGGCTCAAGTGTTCCTCCTGCATTGCCCTCACAAAGTGCTGGGATTACATGTGTGAGGCACCACACCCGGCTTGAGTCCTCTCTTAAACACAGCACACAGAGTACAGCTTGGGGCACACAGGATGCCCTCCAAAAAGACTTCTTGATGGTTTAATGTATGCCAATGCTTAGAATAATGTGCCAGCCATTATTCTTAGCATTGGTATACATTATTTCATTTACTCCTCACACCTCACCCAATGAGGTGGGCACTATTTTATGCTTATTTGACAAAATGAAGCAACTGAGGCATGAAGTGGTTAAGAAATGTGACCAGGTTCCTGAAGCAAGTAAATAATAAAGCTGGCATTTGAACCCTGAACCCAGGTCATGAGGATCCTCCTGTCATTCCACCCAGATTGTCCTCTTTTGTAAGTTCCCACTGACATCACTTTCAAATCGAGTGTGGAGCTCAGAGTCCTGGCCTCACGCCTCAGTTGACATTTTCCCTGACTGCAGAGTCCTGGGGTGGCCCTATGTACTAGGCTGAAAACTGAACATCTGGGACACAGCAAGCTAATCCTCATCCTCATGAATTTCTTAATTTTTCTGAGTCACCTTGGCTACTTCAGTTAAGTCAAACTCAGGTTAAAAAAAAAAGAAAGAAAGAAAAGAAAAAAGAAAGTAAGGAGAGTTGCTTCTATAGCAAAATAAAATTTTACAAGATAGGAAGTGCATATACTCTTTTTGAGGCTAAAATGAAACAAATTCTATCTATGAAAACACTGAGTGATAGAAATAAGGCTCCCGTCCATTACTGGAGACTCTGGGTTTTACACTACCAGTGTCTCCAGTAGTAGACAGAAGCCTTATTTCTCAAGTTCATTCTCAGGATACAGACACACACCATCAAAGGCTGGACCAGATACCTACTTTCATTTGGAAGGCTGGTACTGGCAGATCCACGAGATACATATAGTTTCTTATCTAGAAAAGAAGAAGAAAACATTATTGGAACTGAAATTTCTAGGACTAGGTTAGAGAGTGCCCAGTAGCATTCCAGGGGCCCCACATTGCCTGGCCCTAAGTTTATGAATATCTGGCATATTATCTCTTATCGGATGCTACAAAAACTGAGAAGCTTCTGTTTTTAAGGTCCACCATCTTCCAAGGCAGTGTTCCTGATTAAGGGTCACTGACTTCCTCAACAGATCCTGGACTGCCAGTCACCAATTAATACAACTCATGTCAACATGAGTAAAGCATGAAGACTTCGGTGATAACCATTTGTTTGTGAATTTGTCTTGAGATTTCAGGAATAGGACAATGCCTGCATTATAGTTTCACCATGATGTGCCTGGCTTACAGTAGATGCTCACTAAATATTTGCTGAATTGGACTTGAACTGTAAAGAGTTGCTATGTTTGGAAGGTGATGATTTCAGCCATCTGTGTTCTAACCAACTGTCGAAACAGGGCTCTGCTGTGTGTATTCACAGGCATATATACAAGCACAGTTGGCCTAATTTTCCCTGTGAATCCAGTAGGAAAGGACTTTTGAAAAAGAGTAGAGGGGTAGGAAATTTCACAGGTTTCCCAAACATGACACTTCTATGATTTACTCCTTAAGTATATTCCTAATCAAATTCTGGAAATGACAGAGTGGTATTTTAATGGGAAATTTGTTTTCCACATTAGAATAGAACACAGTGCCTGACTTAGGTAGGCTATGCTGAACAGGCCCTTTGTTTACTATATGCTTAGTTCAATGTAAAGACAGCTTCTAGTAATTTCTTTCAGGCATGGAACACTAGAACCAAACTATGTATGGACAAGGAAGCTGCAAAAGAAAATTCATCCAGAGTACAGAATGACAGAGGATGCAGACTTGGTTCCATGAAACTATAAAATATATATATTTATAAGTGTTTCATATGAAAGGCAAATCTTGCAACAGAGTAGGTTGCTTTTTTGGTGGAAATATAATTAATGCCAATTCTTCCCCGTCCTTTTACAAAGAAGGGAGCCTTGTTTTCTGATGGATATTTTGCATCTGGTAGGCGCTAATTAAATATTTGCTGGGTGAATGAGTGAATGAAGAAGTGAGTGAGCCTTAAGGGTGCTTTTAGTTCAGGGGAGGGGTGGTGGTCAGGGAGCAGGAACCCAAGGGAAACCAAGCAGGAGGATCCCAGAGTACAGGAGCAAGCCAAGGACAGCCAGGCACTGTTAGGTCTCCAAGCAGCAATGGGGCTGCCTCTACAGTCGCTTTGAATTTTAATGTGTGGAGCAGATGGTTGGTATAGATTACCCTTGTTGTTTGCCTGGAGCCTGACATCACTGCAAGTTGCCAACCTGTTTGGTGGCTACAGTTTGAGCCTGTAGGTACGTCACAGAGCTCTGTTCTGCAAATGGCTTATTTAATTGCTCCCAATGAGGTAAACACAGGACCCTACGATATTAGGCAGCAGCCCATCATTTTTCTAAGGTAAGGCCAAGTTGACAGGCTAGGGTGAGTACTTTGGGCCAAGTCCATCTGGCTGGCTATCTATGTAACCCTTTAGCTATCAAACTGAATGTCAATGAAGCCTAGTGAAGATATATGGAACATTTAAGCAGAACATCCCGTCCCTCAGCAGCCCTATGTCCAGAGTGGCAGCAATTAGTCTTGGCACCTCATCTCATGCCAACTCACTCTCAACCACAACCAATCAGAGGCACCCCTCCAAGTATCTGTAGGCATTTCCTTACAGTGAACTGAGCCGGGAGGCAGGTTGAAGAGCAACCCTGTGCTTCCAGCTATCTGGCCAGGGTTGCCATTCTCCCTGGCGGCAGATTCCTGAGGACGGGCTAGGCATCTGTCTTGCTGGAGGAGACTTAGGAGAGGCTCACGTTTCCCATCAGGCTGGGGCTCTGGAACCAGGTGCCGAGCGGGGAAGGCATGAGAGTAGCCAGGCTCTAAGGAGCTGGTGCCGGCCAGGGAGGAGAAATGCCACAGCTCCCCAGGCCGAACAGGGGCCCTCCTAGCCAGGGACGGTGAGAACTGATTCACAGCCATGGGACCAGGCACATGCAAGTTGCAGTTGGCGGCACGGTTTGTGACAGGTACTTCTGGCTGTGGCTTTGTCCATGGAGAAGAGTAACGCCACTGATTTGGAGACATGCTATCATCTGAGAAGGAAAGATTTAGAAGACATGTTAGGCGTTTATTGTTTGCAAAGTGGATGTAGTTTTTTTAAAAATACATACTCTATTTTTTTAACTTGAAGGAAATACAGAAAAGCTAAAATAAAATCATCCTAATGATAATATCCAGAAACAGCCATTGTCCTCCGTAGGTGTACTGTTTCTAGGATTGGTTTCTATTCATGTATGCATTGTTTTCACAACATATATTGTTATTCAAGCCATTTTTGCTTCATTAAGATCTCATGAAAAGCCTCCTATAGAAATGAATAGGCCAGGCACAGTGGCTTATGCCTGTAATCCCGGCTCTTTGGGAGGCCGAGGTGGGCAGATCACTTGAAGCCAGGAGTTTGAGACCAGCCTGGCCAATATGGTGAAACCACATCTCTACTAAACATACAAAAATTAGCTGGGTGTGGTGGTGCACACCTGTAGTCCCAGCTACTCGGGAGGCTAAGGCAGGAGAGTCGCTTGTGTCCAGGAGGTGGATGTTGCAGTGAGCCGAGATTGCACCACTGCACTCCAGCCTGGGCAACAGAGTGAGACTCGGTAAGAAAGAAAAAAAGAAAAAGAAAGGAAGGGAAGGGAAGGGAAGGGAAGGGAAGGGAAGGGAAGGGAAGGGAAGGGAAGGAAAGGGAAAGGAAGGGAAAGGAAGGGAAAGGAAGGGAAAGGAAGGGAAAGGAAGGGAAAGGAAGGGAAGGGGGAGAGCCAAACACCAGCTTTTTAAAGTGCTGTACAGTAAGTAGTCCATGGTAAGGCAGTAATATAACTAACAAATGTCATGTTTGTGCACTACTTGGTTATTTCCATTTTTTTCTATTATGTTAACAGCATTATAATGAGCATCTTTGTATAGATACCTTTGCTCCCGGATCCAACTAGCTCCTTAAGGATACTTTTCTAGAAGTAAACGTGCTTGATTTGTGTTTGGTTGCTGCTATCATCTAGCTTTATTTTACAGCTGGTGTTTTAAATACACCAAATAGGAGGACTCCACAGAACTTTATAAAGGGCTTAACACTTACCTGTGCTGGTCACTCACACAACTCTAGGAGCTAAAACCACATTTTGCAGAGTAATATGAGGCACAGGGATGTCAAGAGACTGAACCAAGGTAGCAAAAACTGATTAGCCAAGAAGGGAAGTGAGCTGGAACGATAAGTAATGGGGAGGGAAGTAGTTGCTTGGACCCCATTTTGCAAAAGCAGAATTCTGAGGGTCAAGAGGTGACTTAGTTTCTTCTTGCGAAGTTCATGTGGATTAGTTAAGAGGCATGGAGTGTCCTTTGGTCCCATAGACACTATTCTTATTGTGCCTATGATAGCCGCCGAATCTGAGATCTCAAATGTCCAGGATAGCTTAGGACAAGGATGAATGCTTTCCCCATTCTCAACACCCACTCAGGCCAGAAGGGAGGAGGGAAAGAGCTCTTCCAGATAGTTCTTAAAGCCTGGAGCCTATCATCTATCCAAGATAATGGAGAGAGGGTGGGTGTGGAGACAAAGGAAGATTGGCCGGCTGGAGAGGATGTCTGGGACACTGGTCCTCTTTCCCATACAAACCTCTCCCAGCGCTCTTGAATGTTCGGTCTGACTGGATTGTGTACAAGATAAAAAATTCTGAGAGGCCTGCACAGTGTTACTGGAGTGCCGTCACTCAGTGTGACACAAAGGATAGGAACAAAAGTCCAAGCCCTCACGGCACATTCTCCCCAACATCTCACACCATTCACAGTGAGTGATGGGGGATGGTTGGCCCTTCTTATGAAACCAAAGGCAAGACAATATATTAAGATTTGTTTTGCTGAGGGTGAATGCTACTTCTGAAAATTGATATCTCCAGGCCAGAAGCAATTCAGTGCACAAAGAGAGTGATTAAGCTAATTTGGTGTAATCACAGTCTGTGTTTCATATTGAATGAGGGTACTGCATGTTCTAAGCACAAATTAGAAACAAAGCGTAGCCCCTGACAACTAGGCAGTTTCCATCTGAACAGGCCTTACAGATCTCATACATATGACTTAGGGGCTGAATGCTTGAAATGTGGAAAGCAGAGCCCCAGAATGTTTTGACTATTTCTCTTAACTGCTTCCTTTCTAGAATTCTCTGAAATGTTAAGGGAAGTGGGTTGGTGTGCCACAGTCCAAAGTCCTGTATGGTCACCGGGTGCCCCAGAGCATAGTTTGGATGGGAGCTTGTGGGCACGCACAGGGTGTCCTAACCCCAAATTCACAGTGATCCAACAGCGGGCCTTGGGTGGCCTGGGGAAACACATCATTCCAGATTAGGCTTGGAAGTCAGTGGCCCGTGGAGTGGAGACCCTGGATTTGAGTGGGCCTCTCTTTTTCAGGCCTCTTGGGCCAACTGCTCCAGCAGCCACTCCCACCTACCCTGTGGATGGGTAAAGGCCTCTTAAACTACAAACCTGCACTGGCTCAAAGCTGCTGCCTGCTACTAAAAGTGACCCTGGTGACATATTTTTAATCCAAGTGCCCCCTATTAGTTACCTCTAGAAGTGAGAGAGGGTGCCCCAGGGCAGAATTTGCTGGCTTCTCAAACCCCCGACCACATGAATGAGTGGAGAGCAGGTGAGCAACACCCTGATGCAGGCATACATGGGGCAGGCTAGGATTTTTCTTTCAGCAGGAGTACAAATGGCTTCCACTCCACTTACTTCAACCCTGGGCATCTAGACCCTACCTCTTAGTCCCATTCATCCCTCTAGAATTCCTGATGCTGTTGGTCCTGAGACAAAACCTGTCCAGAGAGAGCTGGTCTCCATTTCCTACACTGCCCTTTTTCGGTGAAACTGGCAGGCCACTCCCCCTGCCTTCCACGCATACCCAGAGGCACCACACATTTCCACCCATATACACTTTTGGGAGCCCCAGAACACTCTAGAAAACATCTTCAGGAACTTATGAGTTTGCCTCCATTCCAGAGTACCTTCCCTCCACTTTATCCTTGCATCGAGGCCCTGACTTCCCATTCCAGATTAGTTTTTCGACATACAAACTTAAATGTCACCCTTTCAGAAAGGCCTTCCCTCAACTTCCAATCTAAAGTTTGTGACCCTGTTACTTTCTGTGACTGCACCCTGTTTATTTCCTTCATGGCAGTAATACTGTAATTTATTTATTTATTAATTCTTACATTCATTCATTCACTATTGGTCTTCTTTATCATTCAGTAAGCTTGGCGAGAGCTGAGATAATTTCTCTTTTGTTCACCATTATATCCCCAAGAACTTGCACAGTGCCTAGCATATAGTGGCCCTGAAAACTATTATTCTAACGAGTGCACACACATTTTTACACACAAACACACATACATATGCGCAGTTGCAAACATGTACACACTCATAAACACAAACATGCACACACACACATACATACACACACAACCTTCCCCACTGAACCTTTCTAAATTGAAGAGAGCAGGATGAAAGTGGTTAAAAGCACAGACTTTGAAGTCAGAGAGGCTTGGAATCCAATCCCAGATCTGCCACTTCCTAGCTGTGTGACACTGAGCAAGTCCCCTCCCACCTCTGAGACTGTTATGAGATTGAATGAGACAATCCATGTAAAAGGTTTAGCATGGTGCCTGGTACACAATTGGCACTCAATAAGTGGTAGCTGTTGCTGTTGTTATTATTCATCATTTCAGTTTAGAAAGCCACTCTGGGTTTCTTTACTGGTTTGCAACACTCAGCACAATCAACGTGAGAAAAAGCAAGATGGTCATTAATGTATGATGCCTGAGAATCCTCCCTGCCAACAGTCACCTAGTGCTGGAGAAGGGAGGGGCAGAAAGGACTGAACCAAGGGGCCCACAACAGCAGCAGAGGCAGCAGCAGCACTTCAGGGCTGGTTTGGAGGCTGGAGTAGATACTGGTTATAAAAGGGATTTCAGAAGTCTTTGCTCAGTCTGTGGCCATTCCCAGGGAATAACACATCAGAGGTGGGCGGGAACAATTTGTAAATATGTAATAGTTTTTGTTTACTGTGTACTCACTATGGACCAGGTACTTTACTTAGCACTCCACATACATGATCTCATGTGATCCTCACAGCAACCCAGATGAGAAAATCGAGACCCAGAATGGTTAAAGTGACTTGTCTAGGGCCGCACAGCTAGCAAGTGGTAGAGGTGCCTGATTCCAAACCTTATGCTCCTACCAACTATGCGTCCCCAATATTGCAAAGAATGCAGTGAGCTGGGCACTTTTACATGCTCTTTGGGTTGGAGGGCTGGCAGATTGGCTTAACATTTCTAGGAAGAAATTTGTCGGTATATATCAAAACCCTAAAATTTGTGTGTACTCTTTGACCCAAGCATTCCACTTGTAGCAATTTATTTTAAGGATGTAGTCAATGATGCATGTAAAAATGTACCTACAAGGATGTTCAATCAAAGTGATTTGTACAATATAGTGAAAGATTAGCAACAACCTAAATATCCAAAAATTTTAATAAATTTGGTACATCTATAAAATGATACTCTTAAGCCATTAAAATGATGTTGTAGTAGAACATTTAATGGCATTGAGAAGTGGATATGACATTGTTGAATTTTTTTAAAAGCAGGTTACAATCCATTCTGTGCAAAATGATGTCACATTGTAAAAATTAGTACATGTCCATGGATGCACATGTGGTTTTTGTTTCCTGAATGCTTATCTGTGTTTTCTAAATTTCCAAAAATGAGTATATTTTATGTTTGTAAATAGTAAAAATTATGTTTTAAGCAAAAACTTAAGAAACCACTTGACCCGTGAAGCTCCCAAAAAACGAGTCACAGCTGTGAATGACTAATCCATGATTGCCTGATTTCCTTCCATCTATCCTTTCTTCTTTCCTTCCTTCTCTTCTCCCTCTTTCTGCATCTTTTAATGCAAATTCTGTGGGTTTTTTTTTTTGACAGGGTCTCACTGTCTCCCAGGATGGAGTGTACTGACAAGATCATAGCTCACTGCAGCCTCAGTTTCCCCAGGCTCAAGCAATCCTCCCGCCTCAGCCTCAGCCTCCTGAGTAGCTGGAAATACAGGTGTGAGCCACCACACCTGGACAATTTTTAAATATTTTTGTAGAGACAGGGTCTCTCTATGTTGCCCAGTCTGGTTTTCAATGCCTGGCCCTCCCAAAGTGCTGGGATTACAGGAGTGAGCCACCACGCCTGGCCTACAAATCTCATTTTATGATGAAGTTGAAACCAAGAACCCTTTGAACACATGCACACTTTGCACTATGAAAGTCCAACCTTTGGCCTGCGTGATCTGCACACATTGACTTTCCCTCTCTGCCCTCTTTGCCGGTGGCACTTGCACTTCATTCATTCACCCCCAAGTACAAAAAGCATATCGTTTGCATTAGCTGAGGTCAAAATAACACTGGGGGTGGAGGGACAGCTTAGAGGAGATTGTGCTGTTCCAGGGCACCAGGGGGGCCTCTCAGTTCCTTCCCCTCTTTCACAGCTGCCTCCCTGGGGTACCTAGTCTTTGGATGAATATCCAGGTTCTTTTTCCCAACTGAAAATAGAGATCAAATACAGAATATGAGCTAGTATTTGAAATGTTGAGTGGCTAAGATCTGAAATCAATTCCATCTGCCGGCAAATACTATAAACTCCCCATATTAGCTGTGAGATCTTGGGCAAGTCACTTGACTGTCTAAGCCTCAGTTTCCTCATCAGGAAAATGGACATAGTCAGAGTTAACCAGTAGAGTTGGTGTGAAGATTTAGTGAGATAATCCACGTGACAGACCCTAGCAAAGGGCCTGGCACACAGAAAGTGTTCAAAAAGTGTTAGCCATTATACACATTATTAGCGATAGTCCTTATAGGTATTAAATCCTCTTGCTGGGGCATTGTCAGAGTGTACAAAGGCAAGACAATGGGGTAGTCAAGAGACTGGCTCTGGAGATCGATGGACTTGGGTTTCAATCTTTATAACTCACTGGCTGTGTGACCCATCTCTAGGCACTTACCTTCTCTGGGCTGCAGTTTCCTGCTCTGTAAAATAAGGATAATATCCATTGCAAAATGCTTTTGTGAAGCACAACCAACATGCAGAAAAATGCACAAATGGAAGTGTGCAGCTGGGGGAATTTTCATAAACTGGGTAATGAGCACCCAGCTCGAGTAACAGAACCTGACCACCACCCCAGAAGCACACCATACTCCCTCTCAGTCACAACTCCCCCAAAAGGTAACCATATCCTGTCTTTTGACATCATAGGTTCGATTTGCCTGTCTTTGAACTTTATAAATCACAGTTGATTTTGTGGACTGAAGTAAAATGCACTAATTGTAGTGTGGTGTCTGGTATTTGCTGGAAGCTCCATATATGTTTGTGCAGATAGATTCCTTTTCCTTACGGGGAAGGAAGACAGGAAACTGTCAGTATTTACAAGGGCCATAAACAACTAGCATGACTACATCTCACATAGATATTTACACTTTTTTTTTTTTTTTTTAAAAGCCAGCATTTCTTCCCTACCCTTACTGATTATGGCAGATGGGAGGGGAGAGAGAAGTAGTCTGGATCCTTTGAGACCTCTGAAGGCCCACGTATATACCCTCTCACCTTCTCTCAGCAGCCCTGGAGCAATGTCGCCAGGCCTGAGGCCAGCCTCAGGACTGGGGCTGGGGACAGGACAGGAAGAACACAGGGTGGCATACGTACCAGGACCATGCCCCCTACAAACTATAGTTACTGAAGCTTCTCTAGTTACTGATTCTAAATTTCCCAATGTCCTTTTAAAAGGGAGATAATTCAAAGATACCTTCAACTTGTATTTTCTTTTCTGAAGTACAGCCAGTATAAATTATACATAAGTAAATAAAAACATAACATTGACTGGGGAAGAGAAGCCAGGAAATTTGATGGCATTTCCTAGCCACATGGGTCTCTGTGTTTGGGCTTTGCATATTTGGCTCAACAGAGAGCCCTTAGAATGTGGGCGAGTCGGCCATGGGAGCCCATGAATGGGAGCCTGTTGTCCTTGGAATGGCCTAGCTGGGCTGGACGGCCTGGTGCTGGCCTGTAGGGGTTGAGAGGATACTAACAGTCAGTAATGTAAGGCCACTTGAAAGATTTCCCACCATTTTCAAAGCCATATGTATGCCATATAACACCTCCAGTGAGAACCTCTGTGGGACTGGAAGCCTTTCATGGGGGCCCTCCCCTGAGGCAGCAGAGCTTATGAGAAACTTGACTCCTAGTGGTGATAAGAGAGGCTTTGAGGGAGGCAGTTTTTCCTTCATTTGCTCAATCAGCGGACAAATATTTGCCTAGCCCGCACCACACTCTGTGAGGGAGACAACATCTTCACAGTCAAGGGATTTGTGGGGTTCTTATAGGGAAAATGCAACAACCAAGAAGGAAGATGGAGAACCAAGCCACCTCTCTATCTGGCCTGTGAAGGCTGGCTTGGGCAAGAAACAGGGCCATGCCCAACTTCCCTCAGCAGGCAGGGGCTTCACAGAAGGTCAAGGTGAAGTCAGAAGGCATAGGAAACTCTATGGCAGCCACGCAACAGAACCCCCCGAAAACCTGGAGGCTTATGGGAGATGCCTGCTGCTCTGTGAACCTGGTGTTTTGAATACAGGTCCTCACATCTATCTTAGCTGTTCAAAAACTCAACTCAAGCTTTGGACTACATTGCGCTTACTATGTGCCACTTGACATGCGTTATCTCATTGGCTCCTCGCAAGCACTGTCCTATAATTCAATATTATTCCATTTTAGAGATGAGGAAACTGAGGCGCAGAGAGGTGAAGTGATATGTCTGGAGATCACACTGCTAGTAAGTGATGGAGTTGGCTTGGCCCCATGCTGAGTGGTTCTAAAGCTGTACACCACACCGTACCCCCTCTCTACGGTGACCCCCATCTGTAGTGTCAACACCTTGTGATCAAAATCATAATTTCATTCGTTCAAGCCATATGTATTGAGTGCCTCCATGTGTCAGGCATTGTGGTAGGTACTTAGAAAGCAGCAGTTAATAGATTGAGTCCCCACTGCCACGGAGCTCAGAGGGTAAGGGGAGAGAGGAATCGAGAAAGAAATACAACATATAATGTGCCCGGTGGTGACAAATGCTAAGAAGAAAAATGAAGCAGGTAAGAAGACAGACGTGAGAGGGTGGGGGCTTTCATTTTTTAAATAGATTGCTCAGACAAGGACTGTTTGAAGTGGTGACATCCAGGTGGAGACTTGAATGGAGAAAGGTGAAGCCATGCAGGTATCTGGGGAAAGAGCATTCCAGGGATAGGAGAGACCATGTGCAAAGGGCAGGCCTGAGGCAGGATTGTCCTTGGCATAGTTTATGAATACCAAGGAGCCTAGACTGGAGCGGGTGAGGCATAAAGTGGTAAGATATGAGATCAGAAAAACAATGGGGGCCCAGATGAGGTAGGGCCCCATTATAGACTTTGGATATGATTCCAAGTGACATGGGAAGCTGTCAGAGGGTTTTGAACAGAAGAGTGCTAGGGTGCGACTTTCATTTTAATGCTACCATTCTGACTGCCCTCCTAAGAATAGACTGAAGGAGAGGAAGGGAAGAAGCAATGAGACCAATTAGGAGGTGACTGCAGCAATTCAGCAGGGGGCGATGATAGCTTCTAGGACCCAGGTGATAACGGAGGTGAGGAGATGCGGTCAGATCTTGGATATTTTGAAGATAGAACCTACACAATTTCCAAAAGGATTGGATGTGGGGTGTGAGACAGAGAGGTGTTAAGCATGACTTCAAGGAATTGGAAGGATGCAGCTCCCATTCATTGAGATGGGAAAGACTGTGGGCAGAGCAGGTTGAGGGGGAAATTAAGAGTTTATTCAGTTTGGGAGCTATTTTGTTTGAGTTTCCTATTAGGCATGTTAAGTGAAGATCAAGTAGGCAGTTAGACAGGCAGGTCTGAAATCCATTCTGGGTTGCAGATATGCATTTGGAATTGCTCAACATATAGACGGCATTTAAGACCAAGAGAGTAAGTGTAGATAGAGAAAGGAGTTGTCTGGGACCTGAGTACTGGGGCCCTGAAATGTTTAGAAGTTGGAGAGAGAAGGACATATAGCAAAGGAGACTGAGAAGAAACAGTAACCAGGGAGGCAGGAGGAAAACCAAGAAAGCGTAATGTTAGGGGCTGACTGCAAGCAAAGTAGGTATTTCCAGGAGGAGGGAGCAATCTTCTGCAGCAAATGTTGTGATAGGTCAAATCAGATGAGGACAGATAGGGACCACTGGATTTGGAAAGTGGAGGTCACTGGGTAACCTTGATAAGAGCGATTTCAAGGAGTGATGAGGTTGAAAGCATGAGTGGAATGGAGTTTAGAGAGCATGAGAGGAAAGGACAGAGTACACATAAATACCACTTTTGAGTTTTGCTGCAAAATGAAGCAGAGAAATGGGGCAATAGGCCAAGAGTTGGTTTTATCCCAGCTTGGGTGTTACCAGGCAAGTAGAATAGAGAAAGTGAGACCATGGCTTGATGGTGCTTACAAGGGAATGATTATAATGAATCCAAGCCAATGTGTTCAGAAATAAATCAGAGTCAAATAGCCACAGTCAGTATACTTGTCTGTGTATTAACTGCCCGAGATTTTGACACTTCCAAAGAGCCAGTTAGATCTTCTGAATCCCACACACCACATTTCTCAGCTCTTACCACATGTCAATCCCCCAGATGATTCAAGACAATGGTCATTCCTGCTTCTGCTGTGATTATTCAGCACACTCTTAGACATCACCTCCCCGCTCCCCACCCACCCCCTCCTGCCCATTTTAACAGCAAGCTCCACATCATTTCCCTTAGTATCTGCTGCTACCCCATGCCCTTCCACATATTTATTTAACCCACAGGATTCTCTGAGAAACCAACATTGATTGACTGCAAAAGTAAATTCTAAGAGAGAGGTAAATTCTGCAAAGGTGAATACATCAGATACACATCAACCCTCTCTCCAGTCCCAAAAAGCAAAGCCAGAATGATGGCACCTGGAAACAGGGGAGCTCTTTGCCTGGAGGCAGAGGCCCCTCTTGTCCACTTTACACAAAAGCTCCCACTTGGAGGTACGTATGTCTTCCAGTGGGAGCAAGTCGTTCAACATGCGCACTCACCAACACCAATAAAGAGCTCTTGAAATTCACCAGACCCTGATATATTTGCTCACTTTCCAAAAAGGTAAAGGGAGCCATATTGAGTGACATCCAGCTGGCAAGGGTGACTTCTCCATTAGGCACAGGAGGCACAGTGCCTAGGGCCCATTAATAGTTTTAGGGGCCCACAAAAATGTTTTAAAAAATGAATATGACAATGATACTGAATATATTTGAAACATGAACCCAGCTTGGATTATATTCATCTTTATACCAATGCAGTCATAAAATGTAACTTTTAATATTTTTGCGGAGGAAGGAGGTCCATGAAGACAAAAGTGTCCAGGGTCCATGAAAGTCACACTACAGCCCCTGCTAGTGTGATGTTTAAGACTTCCTTCAA
Organism: Nomascus leucogenys; assembly: GCF_006542625.1. Taxonomy (NCBI): domain Eukaryota; kingdom Metazoa; phylum Chordata; class Mammalia; order Primates; family Hylobatidae; genus Nomascus; species Nomascus leucogenys. The sequence goes on along the minus strand of NC_044406.1, from coordinate 122,106,106 downwards.
ACCTGGATATTTTGATGTGCACATTTTGACTTAGCTCTCTTGAAGTAACTGTTTTGAGATGTATGACTGTTTATTTCTTAACAGTTACCAAATAGACACACCTGGCCCTGTGAAGGGTGGGAAAGGGATGTGGCAAGACTATTCATCTACTTCCCTCTGGCCCCTGCCCTTGCTCACCAAACCATCCACTATAGGCTGGGAGCACCTACATGGGACATGCGTTTTCTTTTCATAGATGCTTTGGTGTTCCTGCCCCATCAGGCCAATAGTAATAATAGTAGTGATAATAATACTAGCTGGGTGTGGTGGTTCACACCTGTAATACTAGCACTTTGGAAGCCTGAAGTGGGAGGATCGCTCGAGGTCAGGAATCTAAGACCTGCCTGGGCAACATAGCGAGATCCTGTCTCTACGAAAAAAAAATTTTTTAATTAGCTGGGTGTGGTGGCGCATACCTGTAATTCTAGCTACTTGCGAGGCTAAGGCGGGAAAATTTCATGAGCCCAGGAATTCGTGGCTGCAGTGAGTTATGATCGCGCCACCACATTCCAGCTTGGGCAACAGAGTGAGACCCTGTCTCTAAAAAACAGAAGAAGAAGAAAAATACTGATAATGATAACAGTAAATAGTTGTGGAGCTTCATTGTGTGCTGAGCAGTAAACCCAGCATTTAACATGATTGAGGAAATAATAAAATAGGTGAACTGATTTGATTAAACAGCACCCATTTTTACATTAAGCTTCTTTTTTTTTCCAGTAGCTTTAATTTTTTTTTTCTTTTGAGACAGGGTCTTGCTTTGTCACTCAGGCTGGAGTACAGTGGTGCAATCATGGCCCACTGCAGCCTCAACCTCCCAGGCTCAAGTGATCCTTCTGCATCACCCACCTTAGTAGCTGGAGATACAGGTATGAGCCACCACACCTGAATAATTTCTTTAAATTTTTTTGTAGAGACAGGGTCTCACTATGTTGGCCAGGTTGGTCTCAAACTACTGACCTCAAGTGATCCTCCTGCCTTGGCCTCCCAAAGTGCTGGAATTACAGGTGTGAACCATCACACCCAGCCAGCTTTGATTTTAAAACTTTTCAAAACCACCTCTCTACAACTGGGAACACTCCATTTATGGAAATAAATTATATAAAATGCAAATATTATCAACATTTAAAAACTATCATAACATACTTCTGCTCTAATGGCTTATTCAGCAAGATTCTAATCTATGTTTTAGTCTTTTATGGAAATTTCAAGGTTCTTTGTACCTAGATCTAGTGCTCACAAATTTACATATTTGTATGTTCATTTACTCATTCAACAAATCCTTGTTGGTTGTCCCCTATGTCACAGTCACTGTTATGCTGGAAACACAATATTAAGCAAAATCAGCAGTGGTCCTTGCCCTCACAGAACTTTCATTTAATGGAGGAGTATGCAATAGTCAAATAATTATACAAGTGTAAAAACTGCAACTGTGACAAGGGCTGTGAAGGAAAGTTAAAGAATGGTAGGAGAATCTGTAATAGGATATTTGAATGCTTAGGGGTGTGGGTGGTCAGGGAAAGCTGCCCTAAAGAAGTGATCTTGGGATGAATGTGGGTTAATTAGGAGAAGGGAGGGAAGAGCTTTGCAGATACGGAACAGTTTGTACAAAGGCCAGGAAGAAATCAAAGCGAACATGAAGGATAGAAGGAAGCCAGTTTCTGGAGGACAGTGCTGGGGAGGTGAGGTTGGAGCAGTAGATGGCAGCCCCATTTTGACATCAAACTTCTAGGAAGGGGTGTGGCTTCTCACTAGTCAGAGCAACTTGCCTTTAGCAAACATATACGTGTGCGTGCAAGTGTGTCAAGTACATCAAAGAACTGGTGTGTCCGTGGCAGCCTTGATAGGGAATCCCAACTTCCTCCCTCCCCACATGCTCACCATTTTTCAGCATCACACCTTCACTCTGACTCGAGGGGGTCAATTCCTGGGGGCTCTTGATATTGCTCAGAGCTCTGGAGAAGTGCTCATCCACTACGCTGCTGATGTCCCCTTGGAAGTAGGTGAAAAGGACACATCGGGAATTCCATTCCGTCTTTATAGGCTTCTGCTTGCCTTTGGGCAGCCGGATGGCAGTCTTCTTCATTTCTTCCATTGTGAGTGAATGACACAGGTGATAGCTGTGGACCAAAGGCAAAATGTCACTGGCACTATTTTACCAAGTGGCTTGGCTGTGGTTTGGGTGAGCAGTGTCCTTGGGGGCAAGCAATTTGCTCCCACCAGGTACACATGCTCACTGGGGCCCCAGGGAGCCACATAGCTCCTAAAGGTCAATGATGATGCTGTTGAGAAGCCTTGTCTAATCAGTCTTCAAGGGACAACAGGACAAATCTCCATGAAGTGCTGAGAAGGGGCCTTCTCTTACAAATGAGAATGATCAGGCAACCTGACTAGAGAGAGCATCAGGAAATGGGGAGGTGGGAGGACATTGAGGCCAAATAGCAGAGTAACTTGCTTCCCAGGGAAGTGCCTTTCTCCTAAACAAATGAGCCAAGGTTGGCCCAGAACTATCTGTAGGCATGGGCTCCCATGGAGAGCTTGACCAGGCAATCCAGTGGGTGCTTGACAATTTCAATAGTAGGCATTGCTTTCCATCTTGACCACTCGCACGCAGAGGAGTAAACACATCAAATTCTCCTACTCCCCTGATGCCTTAATCTATGTAAGACTGTGTCCTGCGCCTACCCGCATCCCATCTTAGAAACTAGCAATTACAAACAACACCATCTCTAAGGACTCCAACAGATATATTCTGAACAAAATGCAGATGTACAAAAAAACATTTTTACACCAATGTTGTCACCATTGGTGGAAACCTCCTGAAAGGTTGTAAGGTTGTCAGCTCTGTTCCCCAGCACATCTTTTGTATCTACAACAGTGCCTGGAATAGAGTAGATGCTCGATAGCTGTGTGTTGAACTGCCCTAAACTTGGGTCCCATCATTAGTATCATCATATCCTACCTTGAGAGTTCCTTGTGGGCAGAGGCTGGCTATTTGCATCCAGACCAGGTCCTGGCACACAGTGGGCCCTCAAGACATGCTGTGGCCTTCCTTTACTAGGGAAGTAGCCTGTTAGGATGCTTCTTTACCTTTGATCACCGAATCTGACTTGCCATGTGCTCTGGCTAAAGATGGATTTGATCTATTCATTCTTGTCAATTTAATGAAAATAACTAGAGTTTAATAGACTGTCTCTCTCTCTCTAGTTTATGAGATCCTTGAGAACAGCATTTCATATTCATTTCTTTATTCCTAGCACCTAGCATAATGTAGATGTTAAGTAAGCAATGTTTCCCCTGGTTGACAGTCATGATAAGCATAACCAAGTACTAGCTCAAAAACGAATCCATTGCACCCTTACTTTCCAAAAACATGTGAACAAACGCTTTGAAAAACTGGTAGTTTCTTATAAAGTTAAACATATTCTTATCTTGTGACCCAGCAATCTCACTTCTAGGTACACATAGCCAAGAGAAATAAAAACTATGTCCACACAAAGACATGTACATAAATGTTCACAGCAGCTTTCTTCATAGTAACCAAAAATGGAAAGTACCCACATGTTTATCACCAGGAGAATAAATAAACTAGCTGTGACATATTTACACAATGGAATGTTACTCAGCAAAAGAACAAACAACCAATCTACACAACAGCATGTATGAATCTCAAAAACATGTTTAGTGAAAGAATCCAGACACTAAAGGCCACATATTGTACAATTTCACATACATGAAACAAGCACAAATAATCTGCGGTGATGAAATTCAGAACTCTGGTTGCCCGTAGGGTAGAGATTGAGAGATTGACTAGGAAAGGGCATGAGGGAGCCCTCAGGGGTGTTGGAAAGGTTCTACATCTTGATGAGGGAGATGGTTACTACATGAATGGATAAATTTGTTAAAACTTATCAAATTTTACACGTAAGACCTATGCATTTCACTGTAGGTAAATTATTCCTTTATTTAGAGAAAAAGCTCATGATCTATTCTGATACTTGAAGGGATAGAAATAAAAACCAAGGTGTTATGAATTATAAAGCAATGAGAAGCATGGAGGCAGTACTTTTTTAAAGCTGCAGTTCACAGAACACCTACTCTGTGCCAGAAACTACACACCTATCTTCTCCAATCTTCATAATCTTCAAATTAGGTATTGTTATCCCCATTTTACAGATGAGCAATTTGGGTCTTAAAGAAGGTGAAATAGACTGCCTAGGCTACACAACTAGGGAGTGGCAGAGCTGGGATTTCAACCTAGGTCTTTCTGGCATTAACGTCTGTCCTACCTTCACCATCCCTTATTGACTACCCATTGGGTCTAATAGTCCCTTCTCCTCTATGGGCCTCAGTCTCTCCATCTATCTCCTAATTCCTAGGGGGCCTCAAGCCAGAACCCTAAATCAGACATCTAGTTTCCTTCAGATAACTCAGACAGCAACTCCCAACTCTGTCTGCTCCCTCAGGGCTTCTCCTTGAAGCCTCTGCCTGCTGCTGGAGGGGCCAGTGAGCAACTTTGGAGGACTCACCCTCTCATTTTCAGAATTTCCAGTGGCCACTGCTCAAGGTTCAGGCTTGACATAGCTTGCAATCTCTCTTTGCTAACTCCCCTTGAAGCCACAAGGGAAGGAGCTGGTAGGACCCTAAGGACATTAGGGCCCTGAAGCATGTGCCTAGTCTCCTTGGGTAGAATCCAGAGATGCCCCAGGCCAACTGGCTACAGTCAGGAAATATTAGAGATGGAGAAAGTCAGAGGTGGTGTTTCATCCCCTTCACCTTGGAGAGCTCAGTCCATGGGCAATTGGGCATCCTGAATAATAAATTCAGTATTCACTGAATAAGTACTACCTATGCCCTTCTTTTCCTCCCCAACCACACCGCGCACAATCAAAACGAAAGCCATAGGCTACTTCTCTGGATCGGCTCACAAGCAACTCCCTGGGCTGCACTTGGACCACAGTGGAGAGAAACTGTATTTGAGGAATATTAAAATTCTGAGAAGTGTCATTGGCTTAGTCCTATGAAGAACTGCATCTCACTCTACCTCTGGAGAAACATGAGGAGCTTCATCCTCAAATGAGCCCTCCTTAAGAGGTCTCTTCATTCATGAATTAATTGCTAGGGTGTGTCCTGCCTAGGAGAAAGAGATGCTGCAAAGCTGGATAGAAGGGGATGTCAGTGAGGCTAAAGAAAGGGTGGCTGTCTCCCAGAGAAGATGGTTCCATATCAGTGCCTGGCTTATAGCAAAAGCCTCTCGTAGTAGACAAAACCCCAAGGCCAAGTTTTACCAGTGGTACCGCCAGAACAGCATAATTACTAAACAACAGGCAGTTTGCAACTTCCCCATCTCACAAGATACAAAGACGGAAAGTGCTCCCTCAAATATTGCCAACATTTCTTAAAAAAAAAAAAGAAAACGAAAGAACAAAAGGATGAAAAACAAGAAAGAAAGAAAGAAAAAGAAAGAAAGAAAGAAAGAAAGAAAGAAAGAAAGAAAGAAAGAAAGAAAGAAAGAAAGAAAGAAAAAAAAAATATTTGAGCACAGAATCCCAAACCAGCATTTTGGCCAGAACTCTACCACAATCTGCCTGCATGGACGCACTTACCGCACTTCTCCAAAATGGTACCTAGCAGTCTGGGGTAGGGTGGGAAGTCAGAGGGGTTAGTTTGTCAAACCAATCACTTGGAACAAAATCCCCAAGGGGACCAGATTGTATCTCATTGAGCAACGTATTTGATGACTACCCCCATTTCTTCCCGGTTAAGTTTCTTTCCTTCTCCCCAGAAAAAATCCCCAGATTCTCTTACCTCTTAATTCTGGACCATCACCTGATTCTATGGCTGGGAAAAGATGGCCAGAGCTGCCTGGCTCACTTCAGAGCAGCTTAGTGCTTGCAGAAGCAGGAGCTGAGGATTTGTACCCCCACCTCCTTGTTACTTTCCGCCCCTCTAGCTGGGACTGTACAAGGCGTTTCCTGCTAGCTATCTATTAAGAATGCAGAAAATGTACTCCAACAAGTCAACCTGGTTGGGCACCTGCAGGAATGAGGAAAATGGTAGCTCTTTTTTTTTTTTTTCCATTTCTTTCTTTTTGCGTTAAAAAAAGCATTTTGTGAGATTGTCTCTTAAACTGGGAGGCCAATTGTTTGTCCAAAACCATACACAGAGTCAACAACAAATAAAACATCAGTTTTGGGGTTTAGATCAAGCTGATGTCACATCAGTCTCAGGAACTGAGAGTCAGTTTGGTTTATCTCTAGTTTTTCCCTCTCTCTCCATGGGAAGAAAAGGAGAGCTCAGACCCCTAGGAGTCTGGACTTGTCACAGGCTTCCATTGGCCAAAGAGGGAGAAAGGACTTCTCTCAATCTGCAATACGCAAAGCAATTCAGGGCAGGAGGTTTGGAGGAGGGGATCCCAATCCTCATTTAAAAAACCCCTCAATATTACCTCAGTAAGTGGCACCATTATTCAGGCCCCAAATACTGGAACCATTGTTTGCTCCTCTCTTTGTCTACTTCATCAATATTAATTCAACAAATATTTATTGAATGCCAACTGTGTGCCAGGCACTGTTCTGGGGGTTGTGTGCTATAGTGAACAAAACATACCAAATCCCTGTCCTCATGGAAGAAATACATACACATGTTATATGGTTGTGTATATATACACATATGTACATTATATCTACAATGCCAGATGGTGATAAGTACTATAAAGAGATATTAAGCAGGGTAGAAGAACAAGGAGTGGTAGGCTAGGTGCTAATTTATACAGGGTGGCCAAAAAAGGATTTTCTGATAAGGTGACACCTCAGCAGAACCCCGAGGGGGAAAAACCACATGGAGACCTGCTTTCCTGATACCTGAGGGAACATCAAATTCAAAAGGTGAGATAGTGCTTAATCTGTTCACAGAAAGGCAGGCCAGTGTGGCTAGAGGAGAGGGAGTGAGGGGAAAAGATGAGGACCAGGTCACATGGGATCTCATTGGCCACACTACAGCTTTTGGCTTTTCCTGTAAGTGAGAAGGAAACCCACCGGAGGGGTTGGAGGAACATATCCACATATCCTGAAAGTTCTACCTTCCAGATGCTTTCCAATCTGTGCTTTCTCACTACCTCTCCAACATTCACTGTAGTCCAAGCCCTCATCATTTTTCCCCAGGACCACCACCACCACAGCCTCCTAACTGGACTCCTGACTTCCACCTTTACCCCTTTCTAAACCATTCATCCCAAGACAACCATAGTGATCATTTTAGAACATGGAATGCAGTCACTCCTTGTTTAAAATATTATAATGAAAAAAGTTTATCTCATGGGGGTAGAGAATAGATACCAAACGCTGGGAAGGGTGTGTGGGTGGGAGCAGGGGGAAGAACAGAAGCTCTAAACTACAGTTAAATAGAAGGTATTCTTCTATATTCAAACAAACCTTCTACTGTTTGATAGCAGAATAGAGTGTCTATAGTTAGCAACAATGTATTATGTATTTCAAAATAGCTAGAAGACTTGAAATGTTCCCAACACCTAAATACTCAAGGTGGAGGCTGGGTGCAGTGGCTCCCGCCTATAATTCCAGCACTTTGGGAGGCTGAGGTGGGAGGATCGCATGAGCCCAGGAGTTTGAGACAAGCCTGGGCAACATGGCAAAACCTCATTTCTACAAATAATAAAAAAAAATTAGCTGGGTATGGTGGCACACGCCTGTGGTCCCAGCTATTGGGGAGGGTGAGGATCGCTTGAGTTCAGGTGGTCAAGGCTGCAGTGAGCCTAGATCATGCCACTGCACTCCAGCCTGGGTGACAGAGCAAGATCCTGTCTCAAACACACACACACACACACACACACACACACACACAAAACAAAACAAAGCAAACAAACAAAAATACTCAAGGTGATTGACATCCCAAATATCCTGACTTGATCATTATATAGTCTGTACATGTAGCAAAATATCACATATACGCCATAAATACATACAAATATTATGTATCAATTAGAAAAAGCTTCTAGTTGCTTCTCTTCCCACAGCATGGCCTACAAGGCCCTCCCTGACCCGGTCCCTGCCTCCATCTCTGTTCTTATCTCTTACCACTCTCCCCTTCACTCCACTCCCCTTCGCTGACTTCCTGGCTCCTCCTTGAACAGGCTAAACACCCTCTAGTCTTTACCCTCACAATTTGCTCTTCCCAGAATGCCCACCCCCCAGGCATCCCTGTGATGAGTTCTCTCACTCCATTCAAATCTGTGCTCAGTCACATCTTCCTTCTTTAATTATCCTTTCTTTTAAAACTTTTACTTTAGGTACATGTGCAGGTTTGTTGTATAGGTAAACTGTGTGTCATGGGGGTTTGGTGTACAGATTATTTCACCACCCAGGTAATCAGCAGAGTACCTGATAGGTAGTTTTTCTATCCTCTCCCTCCTTCCACCCTCAAGTAGGTCCTGGTGTCTGTTGTCCCCTTCTTTTTTTTTTTTTTTTTTTTTTTGAGACAGAGTCTTGCTCTGTCACCCAGGCTGGAGTGCAGTGGCAGGATCTCGGCACACTGCAACCTCCGCCTCCCAGGTTCAAGCGATTCCTCTGCCTCAGCCTCCTGAGTAGCTGGGACTACAGGTGTGTGCCACCACGCCCAGCTAATTTTTGTATTTTTAGTAGAGACAAGATTCCACCATATTGGCTAGGCTGGTCTCGAACTCCTGACCTCGTGATCTGCCTGCCTCGGCCTCCCAAAGTGCTGAGATTACAGGTGTGAGCCACCACGCCTGGCCTGTCGTCCCCTTCTTTGTGTCCATGTGTACTCAGTGTTTAGCTCCCCTTCTCTAACTATCCTATCCAAAGTAGCAGACTTTCAAAGTCTCTGGCCTGTTGCTCCACTTCGTGTTTCTTCATAGCACTTTTCACCTCTTGGTATCATATTACACATTTATTTGTTTACAGTTTGTCACCCTTTCCAAAATAATGCCTGGTAAGTAGTGAGGACTCAGTAAATATTTGTTGAATGGACACATGAGAAGTGGCAGTGGGAGAAAAATTATTCCAGTATTCACACAAGTAAATGTACAACTGCAATGGTGAGGACTCAATGCCTGGTAAAAGAAGAGCCTGTGATAAGGATCCCTGACTTCATCAGGGAAGACAGGGTACCCTCTCTGTGGAAGTAATGCTTGAGCTCAGATCTGATAAGATGAGGAGTTAGCCAAGCAAAGAGGGGAGGGAGGAGTGTAATGGGAGGGGCGTGGCAAACCCGAGTGACAGGAGCAGAGGAAGCTATGTGATGGGAGTGGAGGCAATGAGAGGGAACCAGTGGGAGAAGAGCTGGGAAGGCAGGCAGGAGCCAGAGCAAGCAGGGCTTTGCAGGCCATGTTGAAGAATTTTGCCTTATTCCTAATAATAATATGAAGCCTTTAAAGGGATTTAAAGATATATGTGCTGAGGAGTGTGGGGAAGCGGTGGGAGTGGGAATGAAATAATCAGATGTGCATTTTGAAAAACACCAGTCTGGCTGCAGCGGGGAGAAAAGATTGAAGGAGTCAGTGAATGTGAGTAGGCCAGTTGGAGAACTGTTCTCATTGTTTAGGGAAGAGATGACGGTAGCTGCATCTGGAGGTTGGGGAAAAGGAGTTGGAAGTAGGGAGAAGTGGATGGATTCAAGAGACATTTAGAAAATAAAATTGGCTGGATGCAGTGGCTCACACCTGTAATCCCAGCACTTTGGGAGGCCAAGGCAGGAGAATGGCTTCAGATAAGGAGTTTGAGACCAGCCTGGGCAGCATAGTGAGATCTCAATCTCTACAAAATATAAAATTAAAAAATTAGCTGAGCGTGGTGGCTCATGCCTGTAATCCCAGCTACTCGGGAGACTGAGGTGGGAGGATTGCTTGAGCCCAGGAGTTTGAGGCTGTAGTGAGCCATGATCACGCCACTGCACTCTAGCTTGGGTGACAAAGTCATACCCTATCTCAAAAAAAGAAAAGAAAAGAAAGAAAGAAAAGAGAGAGGGAGAGAGGGAGGGAGGGAGGGAGGAAGGAAGGAAGGAAGAAAGGAAGGAAGGAAAAAGAAAAGAAAAGAATAAAAGAAAAGAGAAAATGGACACATTTGGTACTGAATTTGACATAAGGAAGGAGGGGTATCAGGATAATCCCTAGGTTTGGGGCTTACATAAGTTGACTGATGAGTGTGCCTTTCACGGAGATATGAAACACTGGAAGAGCGTCATGTTTAGGAGAGGGAATAAAGACTTCCATTTTGAGCATGGTGATTTTGAGTGATAACAGAAGTCAGTTATTCAGGAGAGGGATCTGAGTTAGAGATATACATTTTGGGGCCAGCCGTATATAGATGGCTGTTAAAGCCTTGGGCTATAACTTACCCAGAGAGAGCAGACAGTGAAACATAAACAGGGATAAGACCAAGCTTTGTGTAACTCTAACATTTACTGGCCACATGGAAGTGATGAGCCAGCAAACATTACTGATAAAGAATGGGCAAGGAGGTAGGAAGAAAACCAGAGGGAGGCTAGAATCCTAAAGCCGAAAGAAGAATGTATTTGAAGATGGAGGAACTGATCACCTGTACCAAATGCTCCTGAGAAGTAGAACAGTCTAATAAAAATGTCTGTTGGATTTAGCAGCATGGAAGTCATAAGTGACCTTAGTGAGAAGTCTTTGCTGGAGTGTTGAGGCCAAAGGCAGATTCAAGTGGGATGAGAGAAGTGGAGAGGAAGAGCTGGTACTGACAATATGGAGAGTACTTTGCAGGAGTTTGGAGGTGGAAGAGTGGAGAGACAGAAGAGAATCTGGGGATGGGATTAGGGGGTGCTAAATGAGTTTTTTGTTTCTTTTTCTTAAAGGGATAGGCATTGGCATCATTAAAGGCCAATGGAAAGGATCCAGCTGAGAGCAAGAGGTTGAATATACCACAGAAATAAGGTGTTATTAATAATATAAAATTCTGGAAAAAGCAGGTGGAGAGGATGGGATCATAGTTCAGGTGGAAGGATTGGCTTTCAATAGAAGGAAGCACTGTTCTAAGAGGAGGAAAGACATAGGACGCACACAGATATAATGGAGTTTCTAATCTTGGTACGAGTGTTAGCCATTATTATTTACTTATTTTTAGTGGTAGGGAAATTGCACTAGGAGGCAAGTGATCTTGACTCTAGTCTGGGATCTTTTCCTAAATAGATTTTCAACCTTGGGGAAGTTATTTCTCATTCCTTTGCCCATTTTTTTAAGTGAGGGTGCTCTGTTAGATGATCTCTAAGGTTTCTTACAGCTACTGTAAGTAAATCAAGAGAGGGTAAAGTCCAAAATGTTGGAAAACTAACTTAGAATGTTCATTTCATTATGTTTTCAAATACAAGTGCTTGCTTCCAGTTTAAGGAGATAAATGAAGCCATTGTATTTAATCTCATGTTCGTTCCAAAATCTCACTAAAATGCCAAAATAAATATAAAAATAAAAAGAAAATAATCTAGAGCAGTGCTGGAAAGCCAGAAAAGGTATCACCAGCAGACCAGAAAAATACAATGGGCTAGGTACTACACTAAGCAATTGACATGTATTAAAGCATTTAAATAGTTCTATAAGGCAGGTACTATTATTATCTCATTTTTAAAAATTGAGTAAACAGAGCCACAGAGAAGTTACATAGCTTGTCCAAGCCAGGCAGTCTGGCCTCTAGGGTCTGCGCTATGTTATGTGACCTCACTGAAATAGTAGGAAATGTCTGAAAATTATAATGTGGAACCCATGCCCTGCTAACATAGAAATAGGAGAAGCATATTGGAGAAATGATCATGTATCTTCCAAATGAAGCACCAGAAAAAGCTCAGAGTTAGCAGGGGCTAGAAGCTAGAGTGAGTCATGGAGCAGAAAGCAGAGAAGTGAGTCGAAGGTCTGCCAAAGCTCCTGGGCCATGTTCCAACTCTGTGCACAGTGTCTTGCTGTAGTATTCACTCCTGGCTATAGCCAGTGAGAATAGCTTTCTAAATAAAGCTCTTCTTTTGCATAGAGAGGGAGCCTAGCATGGACTTTGTGGTTGGAGAGTGAAGTGGAACTGCCCAGGTAATTTAGAGGCCATCATAAGGATATGGAGACAAAAGCCATCTAGGTCCAGCAGTTAAGTCCTATAAAGCAGTATATATCCAATAAGATGCTTTCCCAATCTCTAAGCTACTAGCTACCCAAACTGCAACCCAAATATGCCTATCCACATTTCATAAATAGGAGCCCTCCTGTTGGCTCACCCCCAACCATTCACCTGCACAACTCTGTCACATTCAGAGAGGAGGCCTGTCAGGTGAATGGTAACCTCCATAACTGCTGAGGACCCCAAACCAGTTACCAAAATATAGCAATCTAGACCTCTGTATCAATGGCCAGTCACCAGACATTTAAGAAAAACCGACAGCATGATACAGAAACACTAAGATGACAAGGCAAAACAGTGGACTTCTGAGGGAAAAGTGAATGTGGAACACAGAAGCAAATATGCTTGAAAAATCCTAACTAGCATCTTGAGAGATGTCAAAGATAATATTGCATTCATAGGGCAAAATTGGTGTGCTATGAAAAAGAAGTAATCAGAGAATAAGACAGAGTTCTTACAAATTGAAAACATAATTGCTGAAATAAAGTAACTCAATAAAATAGATAAATAGCAATGGAAACAACTTGAAAACTGTCAGCAGTTTGGAAGACCAAGTCATGGAAGATCAGTGGAACAGACTATAGAGTACAAGTATATATGGGAATTTCATATTTTTAGAGGTTTCAAATTACCAATAAACAGACGGATTAATCAACTGATAATATCGAGACAACTGGCTATTCACTGGGGAAAAGCATCAAGTTTAAGGCCTATCTTAAAACTCGATTATCCCCTTTCTCTCTTCCCTCAATTTTTCCATCTCTGTTGGATCATTCCCATCTTCATTCAAATATGCCCATGTATCTCCCACTTCTTATACCCCTCCCACATCTCTATTTTCATTTTTCTGATCCCCTTTGTAGCAAAACTTCTTGAACTTGTCCATGGTTGGTCACTATCTCTACTTCTCACTTCCATTCGCTCCTAAACCCACTCCATTAAACTTCCATTTTCCAATGTATCTACTTTTGTCAAAGTCACCAATCATCTCACTGTTACTAAATCCATTCCTACTTCTTTGTCTTTATCCTATTCAGTCTCTTAGAGGCATTCAAGAGTTGATCACTTCCTTTCTTCTTCAAACATTCTCTTATTCACTTTATGGCACCACCTTATACTGTTTTTCTCTGACCTCACTAGCTCTTTCTTCTCAGTCTCCTTTGTTCAAACCCTAAATCTCAGATTACCTCAGGGATTGATTGGTTCTGGGATCTCTCCTCTGATTCTGTAATCTCTCTTTTGACAATCCCAGCCCAAAGTTTTAAGTATGTTCTATGTAACTATGGCTCACAAATTTACATCTCCAGCCCAGACGCCTCTAATAGGCATCTCAAACTTTTTTTTTTTTTAGACGGAGTTTCGCTCTTTTTGCCCAGGCTGGAGTGCAATGGCGCGATCTCAGCTCATTGCAACCTCTGCCTCCCAGGTTCAAGCAATTCTCCTGCATCAGCCTCCCGAGTAGCTGGGATTACAGGCATGTGCCACCATGCACGGCTAATTTTGTATTTTTAGTAGAGACGGGGTTTCTCCACGTTGGTCAGGCTGGTCTCGAACTCCCGACCTTAGGTGATCCGCCCGCCTTGGCCTCCCAAAGTGCTGGGATTACAGGCGTGAGCCACTGTGCCCAGCCCAGGCATCTCAAATTTAATATGTCTAAAACTGAGCTCTTAATTCTCCGCACCCAAATTTGTTTCTCATACTTCACATGAAAGGAAATACCATAAGGTTAAAGATGAAAACATAAAAAATTAAACTATTAAACTGCTAAAATAATATATAGAAACGTATATATGGGAAATATATTACAATAAATGTAAATATTGAAGTGGGGAAGGTCTTTCCAACTCTGACATGAAGCTCAGGAGTCATAAAGAGATTTACCAGTTGACACAAGGTGAGCTTCTGTGTACCTAAAACCAATATAAAGTTACAAGACAAAGAGCAGACTGAGAGAATCTACTTGCAGTATCTATCCATATGGTTTCTATCCATAATATAAAAAACTTCTATGAATCATTAAAAAATGCAAATAAGCCAACAGGAAACTGAGCAAAAGATATGAACAACCAAATCAAAAAGGAAGAAATAGAGAGTCAACAAACATTTAAAACAATACTTAACTACTTATCAGGAAAGTATAAATTAAAATAAGATACCATTTTCAACTATTAGATTGGCAAAAGCTTGGAAGGTCAGTAATACCTAGTATTAACAAAAATACGGGAATAGAACACTCTCATACACTTGTGAGTGTAAATTAATTCAACATTTCTGGGGGGCAATTTGGCAAAATCTATCAAAATTTAAAATAATTTAAAATTTGTTTACATAAATTTTACATAAATACATAAATTTTGATTTATGATGTGGCAAACCCACTTTATGAAATCTATTTTAAAAAGATACCATTTCTTTAAATATATTAAAAGATATTTTAAGAGAAACTTGCATTTAATAAGAAAATTCTGATTTGTAATAAGATAACTGCAAGTCAACTAGGATGTTTCAGCATGAACAGTGTTCATCTGTGCAAACCTCCAAAGACACTAATAATGCTATTGGTCTTTGCTTAATTTAAAAACTAAACTAAACCAAACAAAAGAATATCAGTCTATAGCAAGGGACAGTAAAACTGTGTCTTCATAGGATGGGTAGACTCTTAAGCTATTAAATAAGCAAAGGTTTTCTGGAATAAGAGGAAGGGAACAGTGGTTATTTTTCTGAAATGTTTATTAATCATCTATTATATTTTATGGTAGGAAATGAAACACATGTGTCCCCCTTTCTTTCTTTCTTTCTTTCTTTCTTTCTTTCTTTCTTTCTTTCTTTCTTTCTTTTTTTTTTTTTTGAGACGGAGTCTCACCCTGTTGCCCAGGCTCAAGTGCAGTGGCGTGATCTCGGCTCACTGCAAGCTCAGCCTCCCGGGTTCATGCCATTCTCCTGCCTCAGCCTCCCGAGTAGCATCGGGACTCCAGGCGCCCACCACCACGCCCAGCTAATTTTTTTGTATTTTTAATAGAGACGGGGTTTCACTGTGTTAGCAAGGATGGTCTGGATCTCCTGACCTCCTGATCCACCCGCCTCGGCCTCCCAAAGTGCTGGGATTGCAGGCATGAGCCACTGTGCCCAGCTGTCCCCCCTTCTTTCCTCCTTTATAAATCAATTGAGATTCACAGAATCTAAATTTGCAGCACAGAAATAGCCGAGCATCATCCAAATCTTTTTACATCATAGTTAATTGGTAAAACTAACATCTCCATTAAGACTGCATTACTTAAAATCAGTATTTCATAATCTTCACTTCTCACAATAATGGGCAAATACCAAGCTGCACACTCAAGAGAGATTAAGGCAAATCTTAGGTTAAGAACACCTGAGCATTGATGATTAAAGAGTAGACAATTTCAGTTATGTAAGATAAATAAGTTTTGGAGATCTATTATATAGCATAGTGCCCATAGCTAATGATACTGTATTGTATACTTAAAATCTGCTAAAAGGGTAGATCTTTTTTTAAAGTTGCAGTTTTGAGTTTTATTTAAAGAGGATATTTATAATCCTGAGTTGGTAATGGCTAGGAGAAGAAGACGGAGTCTTCTGAAGTTTTGTTTCATTTTCATTTTCTAATTTAGAACATCAAATCTATTAGTTCCTTGTTTAGGGAGGACATCTCCCTTTAGTTTTTGGTATTGAGAGGTTGGTGTGGCTCTTCATGATGTCTTGAAAGTCATAGGCTATCTCTGTTAAAATAAGATTTTTTTAAAAAGGTGTACAACTTGGTGTTTTGTTGTTGTTGTTGTTTGTTTTGTTTTGTTTTGTTTTTTTGCTTTTTTTTTGAGATGAAGTCTCGCTCTTGTCCCCCAGTCTGGAGTGCAATGGCGTGATCTCGGCTCACTGCAATCTCTGCCTCCCAGGTTCAAGCAATTCTCCTGCCTCAGCCTCCCGAGTAGCTGGGATTACAGGTGCGTACCACCACGCCCAGCTAATTTTTTGTATTTTAAGTAGAGACGGGATTTCACCATGTGGGCCAGGCTGGTCTCGAACTCCTGACCTCAAGTGATCCGCCTGCCTCAGCCTCAGAAAGTGCTGGGATTACAAGCGTGAGCCACCACGCCCGGCCAACAACTTGGTGTTTTGATATAGGTAGACATGATCACCACAATCAAACTAATTAACATATCTATTAACATCCACACAGTTACCTGTGAGTGTGTGCTGAGAAAATTTAGCTCATGTTCTATCCGCTAAGAGAGTAGATGTTAAGTGTTCCTACAACAAATAATAATAATAAAAGGGACAAGAGGAAATTTTGGGAGGTGATGGTTGGTAGCACAGCAGATGTGTTCGTTAGTTTTGCTAACAATCAACGTTGATCGCCACATGATCAACTTAGCTTAAGCTGCCACCAAAGTGAACAAATAAGAGCCTTCTCTCCTCCTGTTCTTGGCTTGTCCAACATATATGCATCTTTGCAGCTCACTTGCCTTTCTTATGAAGCTTTTCCTCACTTCCCCCATCAAGAAGGGATCAGTCCCTTCTTTGTGCCAGTGGCTCTTAAAGTGTGGTCTCTGGCCCTGCAGCAGCAGCACCACCTGGAAGCTTGTGAGAAATACAGATTCTCGGGCCCCACCTCAAACCTACTAAGTCAAAACTTCTGGGGGTGAGCCCAGTGTTTTAACAGCCCCTTGGATTTTGCATGCTAAAGTTTAGGAAGCACTGACCTAAGGGTACTTCACTTTACCAGAGCCTCTGAATCTCTGGGTACAAGTGAGGTCACCTCTATATCAGTGTGCAAATTCCACTAGATCCCTTAATCACCTACATTTGTAAGACTTCCAAATCCTTTCAAGGTCTATTTTCTTCCTGAAAAGTATTTTTACAAGTCCCTGGGGTGTGTTCACACATGCTCCTGAATTGATGAGGGTTGCTGCTCACCTCTGCTGTGCCTAGTCTCCACTGCTGTTCAACAGGTGACTTAAGCAGATAGTTCTGCACGAATCCCCTTAAAACTTAGTCCAGTTTTGCAACTGAACAGAAGTACAAAATGTGTGATGGCTTGATGGAGTGAGATGCAGAAACTGCTGGACACAATGCAAGGCTAAACATGACGTTAGCCACCCTATTAGTTGCATTGATCAGTTGAATTGCCCAACCAAAAGCAACTTGGTTGCATCTCTCCAGTGGAAACAGTCTACTCCAGGGCTCCAACCCTGTTATCGTCCTCTCTTCTCTTGCACAGCCCTTTCTCTATTCTGCAGTATCCCATCATTATGCAACTGGATTCAATAATAAATACCCATTTTTAAAAAAACCCTTCCCATAACCTTACATTCTCTTCCAGAATCTGCCCTATTCTCTATTCTCTTTCACAACAAAACTCCTCAAAATAGGTGCCCATGGTTGCTGCCTCTACATCCTTGCCTCCCATTCTCTTCTCCACTCCCTCCATTTGGGTTGAATCCCCAGCACTCTGCTGAAATGACTTTTTTTTTTTTTTTTTTTGAGACAGAATCACTCCGACACCTAGGATGGAGTGCAGTGGTGCAATCTTGGCTCACTGCAACCTTTGCCTCCCAGGTTCAAGTGATTCTCCTGCCTCAGCCTCCCGAGTAGCTGGGATTACAGGCACACGCCACCACACTCGGCTAGTTTTTTGTATTTTTAGTGGAGACTGGGTTTCACCATGTTAACCAGGCTGGTCTTGAACTCCTGACCTCAAGTGATCCGCTCGCCTTGCCCTCCAAAGTGCTGGGATTACAAGCATGAGCCACCACGCTTGATCTGAAATGACTTTTAACAAAGATCACCAACAACCTCCCACTTGACAAAGGCAATGGCCAGCTTTCTGTCCTCAGTCTCACCTTCTAGCAGCATTTGGCACAGCTGACCCTTCCTTTTTTTTTTTTTTTTTTTGACCATTCCTTCTTGAAATATTTTCTTCTCTAGCCTTCCAGAAACTCACCCTCTCATCTTTTTCTCCGGCATCACTGAGCACTCCTTCTCGATCTCTTTTTCTGGCCCCTTCTCCTGTGTCTCACCTCCAAATGCTCAAGTGTGGGAGGGGTGGTCTGGTCCTCTCCTCTTCTCTCTCTATATTCTCTCCCGAGGACAGCTCCTCAGTCCCTTGCTTTAAATATGAGCAACATGCTAATGTCACCAAGTTTATATCTCCAGCTCTGACTTCATCCTTGAGCTTTAGACTTGTATGTCTGATTGCCTATTTGGCATCTCCCTTAGATGTCATATAGATATCCCAAACTTCACATAGCCAAGACAGAAGCCTTCAGCTGCTCCACTCCTCAAACCTATTCCTTCCCCAGTCTTCCCTACCACAGTTACTAAAACCACCCGTCAGTCACTCAGTTACCTGGGATAAAATCCTGGAAAGTCATTCTTGATCTCTTACCCTTAATCTTTTCCCTTAATCTGTCTCCCTTAATTTCTACTTTAACTCCATTAGCACATACTATCACCGCTACCTCCAAAATATATCCAGAATGAATACAGACATTTCTCACCATCTCCACTATTTGCTTTGCCTAACCATCTATTAACCATCACCTCTCAACTGGACTACTGCAGCAACCCCTTGCGGCCACCTTTTCCCACTAGCCATTCACTGTTTGTCCTCCTCTCAGCGGTCAGAATGATCTTTCTGAAACACGAATTAGATCATATCACTCTGCTTAACAGGTCCAAAGGCTTTCTTTTTACTTAATAAGCATTAGGGAAATAATATTGGTATAACATAGAAAGCGTTGGTTTACACATCATTTTTCTAGCACGTTAACATTTTGAGATGATCTGTGGCAAACTTTCACACCATTAAAAAGAAGGTCTTAGTAATATATGGAGACCTTGAGCAGAAAGCAGGAAATTTACAAAGAGATCTTTCTTTAGTACTAGTGTGGCTAATTCCATGGTATAAGTATTGGCTATAGTTTTTTCTATGTTAAGCTATCTGACAAGGCTGCGAGTATAGATGAAGATGCTGCAAAGCCATAAATGTTAAATGATGTTAACATTTAAAACTCCTTGTTAAACCATGAACAATGAAAAAGGCGATGTCCTAGATCACTTTCTTAACTTTGATGAAAATGGTCTCTATTAGAAGTGAATGTCCTCTAGGACTCACATCTTGGAGGAGGAAGCTGACCCAGAGTTTAAGTCTGTGATGCGTTAACTGGCTGAGATGTGGGGTGCAAACGTCATCAGACAGAAAACTTCATTTTTACAATTATTGCAATTGTTATTGCTCTTCTTAATGCTCTATTACAAATTTCCATGGGTTTTGAGGGTTTGCCCTAAGCCTACATTTCCCATAAGCCCTATTATTTTTAGCACACACTTTTGCATACTATAAAGTTTTTCAGAGGTATCATTATAATGGAAACGTCTGTACTTATTGTAAAATCCAAACTTCTTAACATCCTCATCCCTTCATGTTATATCTACTTCCAAAATATGTCCTGAATCCAATCCCTTCTCTCTACTTCCATAGCTACCACCTTCATTGAAACCACCATCTTTGCTTGCCTGGACTTCTGAAATAGCCTCCTTTCTAATCTCCTTCTTCTAGTTCATTCTCCACACAGCAGTTAAAAAGATCCCTTTAAAACATACATCAGATTGCATCACTGCTTTGTTTAAAAATAGACCCTCTGTTGGCTTTCCATTACACTCCGAATAAAAACCATCCTCTTTCTATGACTTTCAAGTCCCTCTTCTTCCCAGTCTGGCCTGCATTACCTCTTAAACCTCATCTTCCACTGCTCTATCCATCACTCACTCTGCTCTAGCCACACTGGCCTGTTTTGGATCTTGGATACACCAAGCTTCTTCCTGCCTCAGTGTCTTTTCATTTGCTTTCTCTGCCTAGAATCATTTTCCCCCAGCTCTTCACCAGGTAAGTTCTTTCTCATCATTTGGGTATTGGCTTAAATGTCACCTCCTCAGCAACCTTCACTCTATCTCCCCAGCTTAAGAATTTTCTCCCCACAAGTTGTCTCTATTGCATCATTCTGATTGAATTTGTTCCCAGCATTTACCATCTGAATTTATCGTTTTAAAAATATATGCATATTGTCTATCTTTTCTCAATTCCCCCTTATTGATTCTTGTATGCCCAGACCTAGAACAATGCCTGGCTCACAGCCTGTATTCATTGTATCAACGAACAGTCTAACTAGCACTTCTGAAAGTTTCATAAGCAAACTCCCAAAAACTCAGATATAAACAGGCTACAGTTCTAAGATTCGCAGGTCTGTTCTTGTACTCCACGGATGTTCATGCGCACTCCCAGTCATTCGTTGGAAGTGGCTTGTTGACTTCACCATTGTTCTTGTCATCATTCTTGGTGATTTCAATATCAAGTGGAATGGAGAATGAAGCTCAGTACCTTGGTCTGAGAACACCAAGTTTGTAGCAGAAATACTGGTAAATAAATAAGTGAAATATAGTCTTATTGCCAATTGGCCCAACTCCCTACTCTCCTGCAGTAATAAAACATTTGCATTTGAATTGAGCTCCTATTTCTTCATTTTAATCAAACGTGTAGATACTTTTCTAATAATTAGAGATAATAAATGTTGCCAGGGTGAAAGGGATCTAAACAAGTTTGTAAATAACATGATTTTGGTAAAATTTCTTGTCGTCTACAGAGCAGACAGAGAGAATAAAATGGCAGGGAAGAAGAGTGTGGGGAAATCAGAGAATCAAATCACGTTGGAAATCAAACCAAGGGGTTTTCCGAAAGAAATTTCACATAGTTCATTTAAGAAAGACATTTTTACATCTAGTAAGAGAAATAAGGAATTCCATAAGCTCGCCACTGAGAAGCCCTAGTAATTAGCTATCCAAAAGCTTAATACATCTTGCCAAGAAATTTTGCTATTATTCAAATCCAGTTCCCTATGAAGAATAAAACTGTAATAATATAATTTTTTGTCCTCAGTGACTAACTCTACTTGTGAGCCTTGTGTTTTCAAAATCTTATCTCATTGGTTTTATGTTAGAAATAACTGTTATTGTTCCCTTTTCCTTGACCTACTCAAAGTCCTTCACATTCTTCTAAAAACGTGGAGCTCCTAAAAGAATACAACACATTCATGATGATTATTCTCAACCTTTTAAAAAAAAATGGTTGTCGATTATGTGCCAGTCACTATTCCAGGCACCGGAGTTACAGCAGAGACTGGGACAAAGCCCTGCTGTTTGAACTGGCATGCCGCTAAGGTGGTGGAAGGAAGAGCAAGAGGAAGACAAGTAAACAAACAAGATAACCTGAGAGTGTAATAATTACTCTGAGAATGTTCATCAGTAATAGCATCAAGGGAGATTTGGGTGGGGAGGAGTGATGGGTTACCATAGTGAGGATTTCTAAGTAATAATTCAGCAGTCTGAAAGATGAGAAAGGTCCAGCTTGGCTGGGTAAAGAGCATCCCAGGTGGAGGTATGTGCAAAGGTCCTGAGGTAGGCATGAGAGACTGAAATAATGCCTGTGTGACTGAAGAGTGGTGGACTAGGCAAAGTTTTGAGATGAGTCTGGAGAGGCTAGCAGGGCCAAAATCATTCAAGGCCTTGTTGCCTGGCCATAGGAGGGAGTTTGGATTTCAAGTACTATTAAAGCATTGTAATAGAAAAACATCAGGGCATTTGGGGCAGTGATTTTTTAAAATCTCCCTGGCTGTTGTATAAATTATTTGGGAGAGGACAAGAGAACAAATGGGGAGTCCATCTTGGAGGCTTTTTTAGGCAAGCAGGTGAGAGATGATGGTGGTTCGTCCTAATGTGGTGGGAGTAGAGATGGGAAGTATTCAGATGTGGGATATATTTGGAGTTTGAGCCAACAGGAAATGAATGTGGGGTGGGGGAGGTGAAAGAGAGAAAAAAATCTAAGATGATGCCTAGATTTCTGGTTTGAAGAGTTGGGCTGCTGAGGTGGAAAGACTAGAGGAAGAATAGAATCAATTACCTTGATATTGAAATCAACAAGAATAATGACAAGGTGGTAGTGACATAAATGAACCTCGTCAAATGAATGTGTAAGTCTATCCATGGGATAAATTAATGCATTTAACAAATATTTATTGAGCCCCTACTATGTGCCAGGCACTGTGCTAGGCTATAGAAGCACTATTGCTGGATTGATGGCTTTTGTTTTTTGGGGTTTTTTTTTGGGGGGGGTGGCTGTCTTGTCTCAATCTAGACATTACAACTGCCATTTGAGGAGGGCCCACGTCTTCTTCACTGCCCCATTTCATCTAGCATATTATTGGGTACATACTAGCCAAATATATAATTTGCTAATTGAACCACATTAAATAGATACTATAGTAAGTGTAAATATGCTAAATCAATAGCCTAACACTACTAGTATTTCAATATGATAATCAATATATTCCCAGTGAAATGTGACATTAAAAGCATCCAAGTGCTGTACACATTTTTATTAACTTATTCTCTAATTTCTTAAGAATCACCTAAAAAAACAAAGTTTATGCTGTTTATTTAAAAGGTATTATAAAAATAAGAAAAAAGAAAGAAGGGGTCAAGATAATCACATTTTCAAACTTTAAAGTCAGACACATAGTTGAGTCTAGAAATGTTTACATGAATATGTTGCAGGTTTACATTATTTAAGCCTAATTTCTATTATAAACCTGGAAAAAGGCAAATCAAAAGGTTTTTTATTCTTAGAGCTTGACTCTTCTAATATTGTCACTGCTATTTAACATTAAGAAGTGGTGCAAAAAGTAGAACACTGGAAGCAAAAAAGCCACCTTTGTGCTCCACTGCTGGCCTAGCTTTCTTTAGCCTCGGACAACCAGCGCATCTTAATAGCACAGCCTTGAAGCTTCACAGATAGCTCAAATTTATGTTTATAAGCCAACCTGTTTGTGATATTTGAGTGTAACGCATCTGGCATACCATAAGAGCAGTATCTTCTTGGTTTTGAATGGAAAGTAAAACAGACCTGTGGGGCTCTGAATAGCTAAAAGTCAACTTTATACTATGAAGTCTTTTTCTCAAGCAATCGTCCCCTGTAATAAGTGGCATCCAAGAATTTAGGCTATCTGCAGTATCAATTTGTGATTTTAGAAGGGAATAATTTTAACATTGTTTTCTTCCATCAGGGAAGTACTAGGAAGACATACACAAAGCCCATCATGTAAATGAGGTGTGATAAGAGGTAAAAATCATTTGAGTAAACTCATTTTAAATGAAGTTACCATCCAAAGAAAGGCATATAGCTTGTATCTGAAAGAGACTCAATAAGGAAAAATCTATAAGAAAACTGACACATATTCACAAAGGGCAAATTTGTAAGCCTTCTACTGTTCTCCAGGCCATGGCTTTGTTCAAACTAATTAAGAGCACTTCTCTGCATTATGTAGAAATATTTGGTTTACTTTTCAAAAAATCACTCACATGATTGAGAAAGGCATAATCAGAATATTAGCTAATCCCTACCTTCCTGCCAAGCCTCAGAAATGACCAAATAATTTACATCAGGAAAATAGATTATACTCTGAAAAGGAAGAGGTAGTGGCTTCCAAATGAACTGGATTTGGCTCCTCAGGACTTCACAAAGAGCCCAGAGCTATTACTACTTGAGAAGGAAGGGAAACAGATACTTGAGTTACTCCAATTTTGCCCTTATTTCTTTTGTAGAAAGCAGTAATAATTTCAGTATTTCATTAATATTGCAAAGACCAGAAATAGTTTTTCCTAACATGAAGTTTCATGTCTGTTCTTGTACAAGGTACTTGTGGACTCAGACAGCAGGGCATTCAAACCATTCAAGGTTATGCCTGAAGCCACTTCTGGTTTATACATTTAGGACTGAATGCACTAATATTTTGTGTAAATTATAGCTGTAAGGAGAATTAAACTCAGTAGTTGTTAGGTGATAGTGGAACATTGCTGGGCTTAAAATCCACCCTGCCCCCATTTTCTTTTGATAATAGGATGTATTCTTGCCTCACATTAAATTCAGTTTTCAGGACTAATAAAAATCTGATTACTCAGTAAACAGGTAGCTAGCTATCTGTGCTTTATGACTCTAATTTCTGTTGTTTATATCACCTCATAAATTATTTCCATTTTACAGCTGTTTGTGATTTTCACTTCCAGTGTGTTTATATGAAAAGAACCTGAGTATGTGATATCAACCAAATTGAAGTCAAAATATTCGGGACAGTATCGCATAACTGAAATCCACTAACACACACTTGTGAACACACACACATACAAACATACACACTTGAGTTCACACAGAAGACGGTTAACCCGCCAGGGGTGGCAATGACTTTAGACAAAACCCACCAAATAGTGAAAGTTCACTCTATTTTTTTTTTTTTTTAGAAAACAAAAATGGAACATTTATTCGCAACTCAAATACTACACATATAGGGTAAGATATTTACTCTATTTTTAATGTATTTCCTGTCCCAAAATTGTGGCAGGGAGTCTTTACTAAGCAACAGTTAGTATCTAAAACAGACTAGATGCATAGTATATTGAGAGATTCTGGATTTTCAAAATTATAAATTTTAATGTAAAGAATGAAACAAATTCTCCTAATGGTCTCAGAGCTAATTTACGTTGTAGAGTTATGCATCCTAACTGCTGTGTATGGAAGGTAAAGCATTCTTTTCCTTTCATTTAGAAAACTAATTTTCCAATAAATTCAAGTTTAAATGCTTCTGGCTTATCTTTAAGGGAAACACTATTTTGGTTTGCAATTTTTCTATACTTAACTTTCTTCACCTCGTTTACTGACTTATCCCTGGTGAAAATCCTGAAGATTTTATGAAATCCCAGACATCAAGTAAAAAATTCTCAAAATAAAAACAGACTTGAAGTATAGGAACTCTTCTCTATCTAGAGGGTTACACTTACATATACTGTAATGAAAGAGCACCAATGCAGTTTATTTTAATGCTCCTAATTTCTGAGAATAGCTTCTTAATGCTATATCAGAAGTAAATTCATCACTACTGAATTTGGAAAGCATAATCAAGAAAGACCCACAACTTTATTGGGACTACACAACTTTGCACAGTGCTAGGCACTATGATTCTAAAAAAACGAACAACTGAAGCAGGCATGAAGTTCTTCAACTTCAGGGAATCCATGAACCTCCCCAAACTGTACACAAGTTGTGTAGTGTAGTGTGTACATTTTTTTCTGGGTAGAAATCCTCTAATTTGAATTAACTTCTAAAGGGGCCCAGAGACGCTAATAGTACAAGGTAGAATTCTAATCTGTTTCTCTAGATTTTTAATAATAATGGGAGCTGTAGACCGCAGGAAGTTCACTTTTGCACATCTGAGAGCCAATTTTAACGGAAAGAGGGTAGAAAACAAACAAGAGTTAATTTGCAAGGACTGGGCAGAAAAAAAAATCCAGAGAGTTGTTTTCTCAGTTTAGGAACATGTTCTGGTTTATAGAGAGGAAATGGAGACATATGTGCTAATACCAGCGGGAAGCAAGGAGACTCCAAAGGGATTCTTCAAGTCCTCAGAAAAGCCAACCTTCAGTATAAATAAAGCAATATCAAGAATTTAAAATGCAATTTAACTCAAGTCCAATTTTCAGTTTCTGCATATTATCAACTTATTTTTATTGATGAATATCACAAACTTCAATCAATACTTTTAAAAATATTATTCTGCATGCATTTAACAAATCTGACAAAAGAACAAGTATCCAGTTTACTTGCATTGTAACTATGACATTTTAACTAAACAATCAATTAACATATATTTAAAACCATTAGGTACAGGTAACAATGAAAAACTTCAATGCTTTAATCTGATGGCATCCTACCACTATGCACATGTTCATGTAACACTACTAGTAATTACCCTGAAGCACAGGCAAATGTAGATGGAGGACTCTCCCTAAAAAGCAAGTTTAAGGGATTAAATATCATCATCATCATCATCATCACTACTGAGAATAAAGCTGCTGCCAGTGGATAGGGGCCCTTCTTCAACACTCCCAAAACCACCCAAAGTCCCCCTCTCATCAGAGTCGTCAAACAACTTCTCATTGGAATCTTCCTCCTCATCAAACAACTTCTCATTAGAATCATCATCTTCGAACAACTTTTCGTCAGCATCTTCCTTTCCATCTGCATCTTCATCTTCCTTGTCGTCTGACTCTTCAAACAGCTTTTCATCTGCATCACCTTCTTCCTCCTTTTTATCAGCAGCTTCAAGCCCCTTTTCATCTGCAGATTCTTCATCCTCTTTCTCATCGGACTCATCATCAAATACTTTTTCATATGTATCCTCCTCTTCTTCCTTTTCATCTGAATCTTCGTCAAACTCTCTCTCAGAGCCTTCCTCATCTAACACTTTTTCAGAGCCGTCATCTTCAAATTCGGAGTTTTCAGAGTCATTTTCTTCTAACTCTTTGTCAAGAACATTTTCATGAAGCTCCTTTTCAGAGCCTTCCTCATCCAAATCTTTCTCGAGACCATTTTCTTCAAATTCTCTCTCGGAGCCATCTTCAGACTGTTTTTCAGAGCAGTCTTCGTCAGACTCTTTCTCTGAGTCATCTTCTTCAGACTCTTTTGTGGGGCCAACCTCCTCTTCAGACTCCTTGTTGGGGTCATCTTCAGATTCCTTTGCAAGGCCATTCTCTTCACAATCATTTTTGAGTGTCTTCTTTTTAGACTCTTTTTTAGGACTACTCTCTTCAGATCCTCTTACAGGATTGCCTTCTTCAGACTCTTTTTGGGGGCAGCCGCCTTCAAACCCTCTTTTGGGGCAGCCCTCTTCAGATTCTTTTTCAGGGCGGCCTTCTTCAGCCTCTTTTTCGGGGCTACTTTCTTTAGCATTGTTTTCAGAAGCACCTTCTTCAAATTCTCCCCCATCTTCTGTCTTTTCAAACTTCTTCTCATCTATAGGTTCTTCAAACGCCATTCCAGTTGCAGTTTCTTGAACATTCATTTTAGATGTGCTGGGGTGCTCTGAAAAATGCCTTGCTCTAGAAGGCCCTGCCCTTTCAGAAGCAGAGACAGAATCTGAACGCCTAAGGCCTCTGTTGGCCTCAGGAGCATTGAGGAAAGCCTCCCATCCTCTCAGCCTTTCCTCCCTTTCTCTTGAGGTTTCCTCCACCTGTGGATAAATGGAGACTGCCATTAAAATAAGTTTTAGGCAAAAGGTTACTTCTCTGAACATATCTAATATTGATGAAACAACCTTAATTTTATAAAGCATCTCTTATTAGGAAATGAAAGCAATTCCCTGTCTTCAGTTTTCAAAACTTTACATCTTGATTTACTAGAGTTGACCTTAAATAAGATCACTTAAATAAAGACCAAATAGCACAGTACTGCAGAAATGTCTCATCTCTTAAAAAGTTAATATTTGAGCTCTGTCCATACTTTACAGCATACAAAGGAAGAGTAACATTTGGTTGAATGTGTTCTTTTCTTATCACTACTCTGAACAAGCCTCAAACTTTCAGACTTAGAAACTGAAGGACTCAAACATTTCTCTATCTTCTGAATGCAAAATATTATTTAAAAGAAGCATTGTAAATAATAGAGTAAAAAATTAAAATATATCAGTAAATAAAAATAAAAGAAGCATTGTTACATTAAATAGGTTAAACTGAACCCAAAATTTAGATCTGAAGGATCAGTATTTGTTGGTAATGATACAATGTGTATGCCCTTGACAAGCAGCAGAATTTACCTGATAATCTGTAGTCCCATCCCATGCCTGGGCAGTGATTTGACGGCCACCAAACCATCTTCCATCAAGAGTTTGAATACAATAATCAGCTTCCTCTGGATCCCGAAAGGACACAGAGGCCACACCATCTGGGTGCCTCTAGAAAGAAAGAAAAAAAAAGGAATGAACGATAAGATTAAAAATAAAACACATACATTTCACAAAGTAGGTAAGTAGTAGTGTT
Organism: Nomascus leucogenys; assembly: GCF_006542625.1. Classification (NCBI taxonomy): domain Eukaryota; kingdom Metazoa; phylum Chordata; class Mammalia; order Primates; family Hylobatidae; genus Nomascus; species Nomascus leucogenys. The sequence goes on along the minus strand of NC_044406.1, from coordinate 122,077,982 downwards.
CTCTCTGATACTCTGAAGTAAAAGACTTCATGTATGAAGTCTTTCTTCCCTTTCATGCCAGCCAGTCACGTGCAGTCAGCTGCTTCTTTACCTCAATCTTACCTAGCAAGAACCAAGCACAATGTTCTTGGAAATGTTTCTGCTGACATCCCTGTCTAATGAGAAGCAGGACAGTATAATTGTTAAGAGTGTAAACTCTGAAGTCATATTGCCCTGGGATTAAATCCTGGCTCTGTCAGTTACCAGATGAACAACCTTGAGCCAGGTGTTCAATTTCTAAAGTGTTAGCTTCTCCATCTATAAAATGGGTATAATACTGCTAACCTGCCTCAAAGGGTTTTGAGAAGTGAGATAACATGTAAAGTAGCTTGTAATACACAAGCAATAAATGGTGACTCTTAATTATTGGGTGTCAATTTTGGAAGTAAAAAGAGGGTGAGAAGAGGAAATATACAGGAGAATATTGTCCCTGATTGTTCCAAATATAGAGGATGAGAATAATTCACAAAGAGGAGAAAATGTGACTAATAGGGAACCAGAGATCTCGTACATTTTTCTTGTACCTTCTGCCACCTGATCATGTACTCTAGGGTAATGAAGACGGAAAATAAGCAAGGCATACTAAATCTATCAAATCCTTGGCTTGTAATCCATGTTCATCTCATTATTGCTAATAGATGATTATCATAAGATAGTGGACTACTATATAAAAACATTAATCTAAAATTCAGGGATATATTAACATCTGGGAAGAACTTATAAGGTGGAGGAATGATTGCTTTAGGATCCATATGTCCAAGTCATGAACTTACATCAAAGAGAAGGAGTTTCCTAATTTGTCCAAACTTCGAACACTCTACTCGAAGGTCTTCTCTGATCTCATTCAGCACCAACGGATCATCCTGAAAAATATGCATGATTAAAACGGGTTTGCTCCCTTCTTTAACTATAAATCCTGAGAATCCAATTTCTTGTTCTGATAAATCAACAAACAGAAAAAGGTTTTGCCTAAGGTTAGTTGTGTTTTTCAGTCTATAAAATTTTTTAAAAACTCAAAATCAAAGAAAATTAGACTCCTACATCCACTGCTGCTCCTACAGGTTTGCCCTGCTAAAGGAACAAAGGAAATGGACAAGTATGGCAGGCAGCAGAAGGGGCCTACAGTGGCAGAGCAGGAGAAGAAGGTGGAAGTCCTGTGGCGCATATTCAGTCAGACTGCTAATTCCTATGTTCTGCACGGGCATCAACATCACACTGATAAGAGTCCTTTGCTTTGTGTTTTGGATACATTCCTATTTACAGAAATGCTGTAATGGAGAGAGAGTGAGAGCAATATATCCCTTTTATTGACTAAGTGTCCTAAGATTGATTTTTGTGCTTTCAAGATGCTATTTCAACTCGCAGAATAAACATTATAAGGATTACTGTTCGTCTTGTCTCCTACCACACTGTAACAGAACCATACAAATAAGGAGCTGTTATTAAGCATGCAATAAAATACATTCTTAGCTGTTGCTTTCTTGCAACTATAAGCCTATTAAGAACATTCAAGTACTGCTGTTTCTAGTAGCCTAGAGTTCGGGTGGAAATCTCCCTATAACAACAAAAAAAATGATTTAAGATTCCCTCTGGGAATTAACAAATCTCTCTCCAAGTACCAATGCATAAAAAGGGCTCAGGAAAAGTTACATTATCAGCTTGAATTTCAACTACATACAAATATAAATGAAGATATCCTATCTATAAATTTCTATTGAAGGTGACTTACACTTTCTAGGAAACATTTAAGTGCATCTATCTTTCTTACACGCTTTCATTTTTCTCATCAGCTAAAGAGGAACTATAGAGAATTGTGGCTTTCCTCCCGTAAGGTTCTTCAAAAAGCAAAAATAAGCTGGCAGGGAGTTACTGAAATCTGATTTAAAATAAAAAATATAAAATCGTACTCATCTGCATAAATCTGAGGCTTCTAAAACTACAGTTGGCAGAACTCTGGATTTCCCCACTTATAAAACTCAATTTTGGAGAAGCAGCCAATTTGCTTTATACAAAATGATCAGACCTGAGAAGAATAAGGAGTAGAGAATAAAAGTTACGGCTTTTGATGTGTGTGTGTGTGTGTGTGTGTGTGTGTGTGTGGTTAGCTCCTATTAGAGTGAGTGCTTTCAGAAGGCAGGAACTTTGTTTTATTGAGTTTCAGATACCTCACAGAAAATAGCACAGACTTTTGTACAAAGCCAATATTCAAGAAAATCTTTTTAAGAATCTGATAAACTGTTTCTAATACCTCTCTTTTATTCACCAAGGAAAATCAGGATTATATAAAAAAAAAAAAAACTGTGTCAACATGTTTAACAACTTTTAAATTGAAGTGTGATTCCATGGTGGGGGTAGGCATCACCTTTATTTCTACACCAATGTCTCAGTGCTTTGCTTTCTCTCTCTCTTTTTTTTTTTTTTTTGAAGACAGAGTCTTACTCTGTTGCCCAGGCTGGAGTGCAGTGGCGCGATCTTGGCTCACTGCAGCCTCTGCCTCCTAGATTCAAGTGATCCTCGTGCCTCAGCCTTCCAAGTTGCTGGGATTACAGGTGCATGCTACCATGCCCGGCTAATGCATCTGAGTTTTGACTCTTCATGTCTTGGTATTCAAATTTGCCAGGCAATGCATTTTAAAATAAGGATTTGAATTAAATACTGAAGACCCTCTGAAGTCACATTAAAAATGTTAGCCTTCAATATTTACCCTGATATCAGATAGTATTCTTAGGTATGTTACTTCTAACTGTTTGGAATCAAAATACACCCCTCCACCCAAAATCTGACTCCTTTCAGATATCTCAGGATAACCTGACAATTCAGTTTTTGTTTTCCACTAAAAAGCTCAATGCTGCTGTGTGTTCTTTAGGTTCATACGGAGTCTTCAGTCCAATCAAACACTCCCCCAAAACATGCAATAAAAGCAGGTTTTCCTGTTGGACACTTCTATCAAAAGTTATATAATGTCTATACCAGTGTTGTCCAATAGAAGGTTCTGTGATGATGAAAATGTTGTATATCTGCATTATCCAATATGGTAGCTACTAGCCACATGTGCCTAGTACAAGTGATGAACTGAATTTTATTTCATTTTAATTAACTTACATTTAACCACACATGGCTATAGTCTACCATATCTGACAGCACACGTCTACACTGAGGTTCAGGTGCTCAGAGACAGTGAACAAAAGCAAGATTATTTGTCACTCTTCTTGTTGACATGCTCTCAGCAAGCTAGTTGGACCATGTTAGGCCAGGAAGGTGGGCAAACAAGGATAGCATCACCAAGCATTTCTTTGTGAACTAATTCCACCACTGCCAAGACAATGTCCTACCATCCTTTGTGGCATAGGCATCTAAAAAGAAAATTTGCTTTCATTTGCAAAGATGCTGAAGAGAAAATGTTTTATCCACTGGGTGAATGAAAAGACTCTGGCTTGTAAATAACAAGGGTTTCATTTAGCAATTCGTTCAATTCTTCATCACATAAATATTAAGGGCCAACTGTGTGCCAGGCACAATTCTATGTACTGAGAATACAGCAGCAAACAAGGTAGACAAAATACTGGGTGTCATGGAGCTCACACTCTAGTAGACGAGTCAAAATTACTTCAGATAATAATAAATGCTATGAAGGAAACAAAATAGGGTAGTACAAAGGCTCTGTAACTCCAAAGTAATGTTTACACTAAACCAAGAAGATTTTTTAAAAAATCAGGAATTTGCAAGCATGAAACTTCTATCTTTAAAAATATTCACTGGAGGGAATGTATAGGGGTCAAGGTAGAACAAATGTGGTTTTGGGGAAAGAATATTTGTTAAGCTAGGAAAAGCTAAGTCTGCCTGGGGTGATCCTTAGACTCAAATAAGGTATTTCAATGAGCAAGGCAGGAGGTAGAAACAAGAATAGACAAAATTACACAACAGACTTCTACTTGCAGAGGTTCCAGATACTTTGAATTAGGTTTGCATTTACATTCACGCTCGAGTGGCAGGAGTATGAAATGTGTGAATCAAAGACCTCAAGTCACAGAAATAAATATGTCACCTAATAAACAAATCACTTATTTAGCAGGGGGATAAAATGTAATAAATAATAGGAAATCCTGGAGTTGTATTTAGCAGACTAAATATTGTGATCAATCTATGCATTTATTTTATATGCTGCTTTAATGACTATGATCTGGTGTTTTGTTTTGAGATGGAGTCTCGCTTTGTTGCCCAGGCTAAAGTGCAGTGGCGCAATCTTACTGTAACCTCTGCCTACTGGGTTCAAGTGATTCTCCTGAATCAGCCTCCTGAGTAGCTGGGATTACAGGCATGCGCCACCATGCCCAGCTAATATTTTTGTAATTCTATGCATTTATTTTAAAGTTATTGCTGGCAAAAACAGTATTTCAAAATGTAACTGGTGTGCCCGTGTTTATAAACCATACTTCATTATCACTGCAACTGTAAAACTGTAAACTGCTATATTTCAAAATTCTTCCAGATTTCTGGTCAGAAGAGATATCAATCAATCAATCTCATAAATAAACCACACGTATATTTCCAATGACCTCAAAAGATGCCCAAACTCCATAGGTACACAGTAAACCTTATCGCAACACTATTCATTGAGATAGAGCTGAACTGTCCATTTTGGGGCCCTCTCTAAGGGAGCTACAATTATATTACTATTTTGATTGTTTAAATGCACAAAAGGGTCAGGAATGGGCACTGATTACAACTAGATCATTGGTAAAAACGGAATTTTACATTACGAACATTTTTCTCTGTGTAACTTGCTATCAGTATAACCTGCTTTCTGTATAACTTGCTATCACTAACTTCAGAACCAGGGAGAGAATAAAGAGTTGTTTCTCCACTAACAATAAAGTCAGTCTACACCAGTAGACAGAGATAAGAATAGAGGCAGAATGTAACACAAGGTACTTTGATGACAGTATTCCTCAGAACTCCTTGTTCTTTGCTCCTCCTTTATTCACTTTTTTGAGGGGAGGAAGGACAGTTCCATTCACTTTTTAAAAAATCACTTAAAAAAGTTGATGTATAACAGATGTACTTATTCACTTTTACTTGCTGTTCTTAGAATTTTCCACGGACATTAAGCATTATAACTTTTAGTACCAAACTGAAGTTTGCATTTACAGCTGTGAAGCTGGTACTCCCCACCAAAATCAGCCCATATTTGTTGGCCTGCACTGAAAATCCACAAGCAGTTCCCATAAATCTTTTAATGATGATATTTTTCAATGGTTTCCCATATCAAGTAGCTGCTGTTAGGAACACAGTATGGTTATTAAACAGTCTTATCTGGGATACACTTTAAAACAATACTGGGCTAAACAAAGGGAAGGGAAATCAAAAGACTTAAGTAGCTTCTTGGCTCCATCTTCCTTTACTACTCACTGCACAAACACGTAGGAGGTGACATGACAAAGATGAGGCAAGGCAAGCTCCAGGCTCCCTTGAGAGAAAGAAAGCCTATCAGCATTTCTATCAGTAAGCACACCACTTCCTACCTCAAAATCCATAGGATGAAACATATTCTTGATGATGACAACTCGTTCATGGCGCATCCGGGATGGTCCGGCTCGCCTCTCAGGTCTCCAATCCAACTGCCTGAGGCAATGAAGCAGTAACAACAAACTGTAAATTTTGCTTCAGACTTGTTGGAGAGAGAAAAGAATGAGTTGTTCATACAATACTTTATTGAGTATTTAATAAAGATAATTACTGGATTTTACAACAACAAACTGTATTTCAGATAGTTCCAGTCAGAAAACTTTCTGAAATAAAAATAATGGGCAGGGGGCCATGTGCAGTGGCTCACACCTATAATCCCAGCACTTTGGAAGGCCGAGGCGGGCGGGTCACTTGAGGTCAGGAGTTGAAGACCAGCCTGGCCAACATGGTGAAACCCCGTCTCTACTAAAAATACAAAAATGAGCAAGGTGTGGTGGTGCATGTCTGTAATCCCATCTACTGGGGAGGCTGAGGCATGAGTATAGCTTGAAGCCTGGAGGTATAGGTTGCAGTGAGCCAACATTGCACCCCTGCACTCCAGCCTGTGTGAGAGTGAGACTCTTGCCTCGAATAAATAAAATAAAATAAAATAAAATAAAATAAAATAAAATAAAAGGCAGAGGCAAAATGGCCCCAGTATCTGAAATTCCCAGATTAAATGTTTTTCAGGGCAACTGTTGTCTGATTATACAAACATTCCAATGAGACCCTTGAAAAATCTCTAATTCTTAGTATTTATGAGTTCAGAAAGATATACCTTGAGGCTAAAAAATATTTTTAAATCGTATTGGTTTTTAGGTACTTTATCATTATAAAAAACAAACTACACTCAAATACATAAAACTACTCACTCTGTTACAATCATAAATTTTACTGATATTGTTTAAAAAATATGTGGTTATCAATTTTACCTGCTCTTGTAAAAACGATGAGACATCACAACTAAATGCTTTTATGATATTTAATTAGTTTAAGCATGGTGTTAGAAGTGTCACTAGAATTTACTCTGATGAAAGTATTTATCATTTTGACTAATTTCTTAAAACTAGTATATTTCAAAGTATATTAAACAAACAGAATAATAATAGAAACCTGATGACATTATGTATATACTACATACAACTACAGTAAATACAATTATAAAATCCTGTCATTTCTAATTCCTATAACAAACCTGTATCTAAAAATTTAGCTCCTGGTACAACTGATTTCAATCCACACAGAAAGTAAACGGTTCTGGTACATAAGCCTAAACCATCTTATTTAATTTGATGTTCAACGTTTTCCAAACAGATGGCTTCTCTTAGCTCATTTAAGCTCTTATTATATTACATATAAACACCCTGGAAAATTAAAATCCCCACCACTAAATCATCCTATTGTATAGATTGCTAAAGGTACCTGATGAGCTAATGAAATTATTTTAAAATAATGTGTAGGCACACTTGACAGAATAAAACTAGATGGCTATTACCAAAAATATACTCTAGAATATATGGAACCTTTCAAAAGGGAAAAAAATTACAAACTTTTGTTGCATAGACAGCTTCTTCTTATAGTCTTTGCACTTCTTCTTCTTCTTTGAGGCATCATATTCTCCCTTCAGTTGAAACTTTGCCACCTCAACATGTAATTTGTAGCCTCTAATTTCATCTTCATCCAAAAGTTTTAATGCAAGTTCCACAGATTCTCTCTTTATAAATGTAAGATAAAACATAGTCAGTTATACAATGAAATAAAACTTCAGGAGTTTTTTAGATGAACGATGATTATACATAAAATAATTTAAATTCTTATATTTATATATTATGAATATATGAGATCTCTCTCTTTGAGATAAAGAACTCTAGAATCTGAACCAGGAAACCCGCATTTGAGACACAGCTGTCCCTAACTGGCTGTGTGAACTTGGGTAAATTATTCAGGCTTCCTGAGCCCCAGTATCGTCATATGTAAAATGGAAATAGTTAATATCTTCATCACAAGGTTCTTGACAAAATTAAATGAAATAATGCATGGAAAGGATAAGGACTAGCATATGGTAGGTGTTCAATAAATTATATTATTATTGGGTAATTTTGTCTCTTGAGGCCACAATTTCTCCTCTGCAGAATGAAGGGAGCAAATCTGCATGATTTCTAAGGTGTATTTCTTTTAAAATCCTGTAATACTCTTACTTAAAAGACTAGATGACTCAAGGAACTGGAACCCCATAGCCAGCCTTTAATTTTTTGGTTCATCCATTAAATTGTAAGTCTGTAACACACTGAGAAGTAGAAGACAATTATTTGATGACTTGTACTTTATATTAAATACATGTATGGATTCCAGGTCTTACAGAAAGTACCGTTATCAGCCCTATACAAACAGAGTCAAAGATCAGAGGACCTGTAGAAAACAAAAATGGATAACTGAACTCAGCTGCTCACATAAATATGGGTCCTGCAATAATTCACTATATTTTCCTGGAACTCAATTTACTGTTTTGACAATCTTGTACTTCTATGGGTCTCAAAACTCAATTTTTTTCCTTTAAAATTTTAAAAAATCTAACAGAACTCCTGAAGAATCTGTTCGCAGATTTTTTAATAATCCTTAAAGAACTTATAAAACTCTCAAATCTCCTTACATTTGAACATTACAAAACTACCATCCTAAAATGGTCATGCTCATGTCCCATAACCATCACGTTTAAGATTCAGGTCAAAAACCTATTTCCCAAAAAGCTGTCAGCTTAATCCTACTCTCTTCTGATCTCACTGGAATACTGTATACTCACAACACACCTGTGGTGTTTGTACTTTTGCTTTACCATTTTGATTTTACTCTATAATTATTTTCAGGTTTGACTTATGTACATGTCATCATTTGTTCTGTACCCTGTGATAATGTATAACACATGCTCCTAAGGTGGCAGGAGTTCCAGAAATGATGGCTGCCTTTGGCACTGAGGTTTCTTTGTGTAATTTATGGTACTATGACTACATGCAGTTCTGCAAATTTCTCTTAGTACCACTCTCTCTTTTCTCACATTCAAAAAAATATTTTAAAGCAGTAAGAATAAGCTACCGTCTCCTTCATGGTCTAATTCAAGGGTCAGAAAAGTCCTTTTGTTAAAGGGCCAGTTCGTAAATATTTTAGGCTTTGTAGGCCGCAAGGTCTGTGCTGCAACCACTCAACCCTATCAATGAAACACAAAGGCAACCATAGACAAATGCATACATGAATTAGTGTGGCTGTGTTCCATAAAGCTGTATTTACCAAAACAGAGCCCGAGTTTGCTGAACCCTGGTGTAATTCATTCCAATGGACAACTAAAATGTTACTGGCTTTTTTTTTCTTCTTGAATTTTTAAAATGTAGTCTGAATTGACTGTACATATCAATAAAGAAATCTTTCCAGTGAGAATTTTTCAAAACAAAAGAAGCACTCCAGTCACATACTTATATAATACTTTAACCTGATAACATATTTTCTTAAAACAAGTGAATAATCTTACCAATGTGATACACACAGATACTAACTGAAATTTCAGTTTTCTTCATATCCTGTTTTGAACAGTTCTTGGTGTTGGTTATCATCTATAGAAATTATAGCCCTGGTTCCTGAGTTAAAAACGAAGATACAAGAAACTTATTTGATCATACAACTTACCTTCAAATAACAGCAAAGACCGTCTCCTTTAAGATTTCCTTGATTATCTTTGTAAAGTTTGACCTTAAATTCCTCTGTCTGAGGATCTCTCATAATAATGCCAAACTTGGACATAAGTTGTATAAATTCATCCACTGTAATATCTGGAGGCAAACCTGTCATTTAAGAAAAATTAAAAAACATTTATAATTGATAATGAAGGTGAATTACTGAGTATTCTACCAATTAAAAATCGATAACTTAGGTGAATGCAATGTTGATTTTGTAAATGTATGTAAAAGTTTTACATTTACAGAACTGAAGAAATTTCACATTTTTGTGTGTTCAAATATACATTAAAATTATGCTTTCTTGAGGGCCTCACTGAATGGGAAGGGACACACTGCTGTAAGTTACCTTAACCAGGCCCAAAGGTTGGTATGCAAAGTTACACACTAAATTTCTTGGTTCTGTAATGAACACATATATTCCTTACTAATATAAATGGCTGAACAAAAAATGACACAATGATAAAAAATGGACTCTGGAGAAACTGAAAGCTAAAAATCACTTCGTGAAAAATCTCAAAATTAAGTATTTCCTACCTTAAACCTGTTTAAAAAGTTATACATACCAGACACGTATACATTTGTATTTCTGTCTTCTTCAACATGAAACCATCCTAGAAATCAAAATTAATTAAATAAATAAAACACTTGCAAAAAAAGATAAGAGTCATATTATGGAATCTTGACAAAGCAGTAGTTTCTTGAAACTTCCAGGACGACCTTTCTCTTACTCTTAAAAGACCAAGATAAACTAACTCAAATCACTACCCAGCTTTCAAAGGATTTAAATCTTTTGACAATTAATTAGTTTTAGAGCCCTATCTGGAAAAAAGATGGCCAGTTTATCTTGATTCTTTATAACTGACACTACCTTAAAGAAAAAACTCACCTTATTCCTTCAAAGCTATTATAATTCTCGAAAAAGCAACTGTACATATGCGCACCCATATTTTTAATTTTTATACTTAAAATTTGTAAGCTAGAACCACTTACCTGACTCAGCCTTTCTTTTTTCTCCCTTCTTTCTGGGATCAGTGGGTTCCGGGGCTTTTTCTTGTGGAGGTTCTGCTGCAGTCCTAGCATGGACATCTTCAACATTTGTGGTAGAACTAGATGCACCATCGTTAGAGAAGCCATAATTGGCCTGATATGTAGCAATGAAATCTTCAGTAATCTAAACAAGCAATTCAACAGACCCGGACAGTGAAATTCAAAATTATTTCCACCCATAAGAAGTTTAAATTGTGTTTTTACAGCATAGTTATACAACTTAACATAGAAGTGTCTCTGTGGATAATAGTTGTAGTTATTAAAGTATAAATGCAAGAATAGTCACCTATAGAAAATTGTGCATACGGTGATAAAAAATAAGACACAAGTACTTAGACGATCAATGCAAAAGTCTGAGATACGATTTAAAGCATTTTAAGTAATGCTGGCATCTTTTCTAGTTGTTTCATTTATTAATTACTACCTCTCTACAGTCTACTTGACTAAGGCTACAAATACATACAACAAAGGAAGAACCAGATGATAAAACAATAAAAAACAACAGTCAATGAATAATCTAACCACAGAATCCAATTTTCTCTTACTGTACAGATGCACAAATATACATGTACAATAAGTACTTAAATATCTGTATGCAGAGAGCACACAGAACAGAACTCTGATTTGGTATATAAAGAATGGGGTTAATAATTGTAAAACTAAATGTTTATTTTAACTTTATCACAAATTAAATGACGTTATATTTTAGTATCAGAACAAATTAAAGGCAAATCCAACTCATCTATCTTCCTCCCCTTTGGGGGAAAAGCGTTATTGCAAAACGAAAGAAATATAGTTATATCATCATACCAATCAATATTAGGCACGCATGGAATGGGGAAAATGTAAAACTCAAAGTTTGAAGAGGTATGGGCTTCAATAACATAAAAGGATAAAGTCACACATTAATCCATTATCACACCTTTGTTAAAAGTATTCAGAATGCTGAAGAAACCAAATCTGCACTCAAACTAGCACTACCAATACAGAAGTGAAATCGTAAATTTTAACAATCTGGAGGGATTGGAATATATATACAAATACAGAATGGGAAAGAAAAGTCGCAAAAGAATTTTTAAAACAGCAGTCCAGTCGCGCAGTGGAGACGGGTTTTGTATCATTGGCTTGCAAGTCAATTTGTGTGCTATTAGTGTGCCCTTTCCTGCTTATGAGAGCCAGATTAAAAGGGCACTTTTACCACAAAGTTTACAGAATCAAGTTTAACATTAGTTATTCTACTTCGAAGCTGAAATAAAAATACTTAGCAATTTCCAAGTATTCCAAACAAACACACACAGATTTTCCATCTGTATTCGGTGCATCTCCAGTCTTATTCCTGTGGTTATATGGTTCAAACATATATGCCTAGGGACAAAATTTACTAGGAAAGTAAAGCAAGGTGCAAAGAAAGTTCAATTAGTAAAGATATATAAACAGCTACTTTAAAAAAGAAATCAAGAAACTGCATTTTGCACACAGTACATAAGCTAAACATCTGAGTTCCTAGGACAAGTGGGGTTGGCTACCAGAAATGGACAGCTACTAAATTTGCTCTTGGTATTTTTCCTCTTTGCAATAAAAAGCAGTCATGTAATAATCAACTGTGACCTTCACAGGCAAGATTAATAAAGCATAGAAAAGACTTAAAAATTACATTTAAGACACCACCCTAAAGATTTACGTTCCTTTACACATCGGTGCCCCAACAAACACAACAAAAAGAAGCGTCGCTATCCAAGGGGGCTAGGACCAAGGACCAAGGATCTCAGCAAAGCAAACGTAAAAGGAGTGCCCCGCGAGGCTGGCCAGGCGGCCCGCTCTTCAGCGGCGCCCGTGGCACTCTCCTACCTTGGGGAACCAAGCCTTTTTGTCCAGGTCCCACTCGTAGGGGGTGTCCGTCGGCTGCTGCCCGAGAGAATCGGGTTCTCCGCCGGCATCGGTCTGGGTGTCACCATCCTTGCCGTCTCCGTACAATTCTTGCATTCGCAACTGCTCATCAAACTCATCGTTCCCATCCAAGTTGGTGCCGCTCATGTTTCCTACCTAGCTCAGGAGCAGGGTTCAGAAGAACTAAGAGGCCGAAATGACGCTGGAACTGAACAGAGAAAGGGAGGTCGACCGCGCTCTGCTCGCGCCCCGCCGCCCCCCGGCCCGCCTCCCCGCTGCGCCCCAGCAGTCCCCGGGAAATCGGGGCCGCTCGGCTACCGCACCGCCCCCCTCTCTGCCCGCCCACCGCGCGCGCGCGCTAATGCTGTGAGCTCGGCCGCGCCACCGCCCACCTGGCTTGCTCCGCCGGGCCTCGGCACCGCCGCTAGGTCCAGGGCGCTGCGGGAGCGCGCGGGCGCGCTGCCGCCGCCGCCGCCGCCGCCGCCGCCGCCGCCGCCGCCGCCGCCGCCGCCGCCGCCGCCGCTGCCGCCGCCGCCGACCGGATCTGAGGCGACTGCGGCTCCCTCGGCAACGTCAGGAAATTACTTGTAAACTAAGCCCTGCTCAGGCCGACGCAGCCGCCATTGTCGGCGCGTCGCGACGTCGCGGGTCGCGCCGACACGCCCACTATGGCGTCAAAAGGCGCCGACGCCGGCACGCGGCGCGAGGCCCGGGGAGGCGGGGCACCGGGGTTGGGTGCCGCGCGTCGACGCCCACCGGGGTCAGCCTTGGGGCGGGGCGAGGGCCACTGGGATCCCGCGGAGCCTCAAGGGCCTTGACCTCTGCGGGGTCCCCGGCGGATCGGCCGGCCTGGGAGGGAGACGGAAGGAAGGCGTGGGAATATTCCCTCGCGGAGGTGGCCGGGCGGGTTTCGCGAGGGCGCCATCTTAGGGGAGTGGGTGCGGCGGACAGGACAAATTTCTCTGGCTTCGAGAAAACGACGCGCCTCCTTCGCCCAAAGGCCCCTCCCCCGCTCAGGAACCGCGTCTTTTACTTGTTTCTTTACGACTCCCTGGGATAGACACCGGATCTTGTTCATCTTGGTAGCCTAAACTCCTGGCACTGGCTCTGGTGTCTAATGCGGAATGAGCGAGTGAATGAACGAATGAGGGGGTAGGAGGGCCAACTTTCTTTTTCTGGTGTCAGCCTTCTCCTTTATCGGTCTCATACCTTCCTCTGGCTGGAGTTCGACTCCATGGGAAGGATGGGAGGGGCAGCAGTTGCCTGCCTCTGCAGGATTCAGTGGCGCTCGAGCTTAGTATTTGAAACTTAAGCATAAATGTAAACATCCCAGTGTAAACACCAGCTTTATTGGCCAGCAAACTCCGCTTCTTTGTCATTCTTTTAGAAAGACACAGCATACTTTTGTTCTCAACAGAACTTTTGTTTTCAGGAATTACACTCATTGCTGAAAAGGAAAAGGTCCATATTTTTAAGTTGGGCAGGTATTTATTGAGCCCCTACTAAGTGCAGGGCACTGCATGAGGCTCTGGCGACCCAGGAGTCGACAAGACAGGCACAGCTCAGGGGAGACAGAATTAGGATGGTTGGCAAATGACAGATATGAGATGCTGGTGGACAGCAGGTCTCAAACTTTTTGGTTCTAGGTCCTCTTTACACTAAAACATTGAAGACCCCAAAAAACGTTTGTTTGTGGTTTATACTTACCAATATTTCTGCACAAAAATTAAAGCGGCTGTTAAAAAATATTAATTCATTTAAAATAATAACCCATTAGTGTAAACATAAATATCATAACCTAGGCTTGAGGGTCGGGAAAACTTTCCCAGAAGAAATTATTTCACTATTCCAGTGACCTTCACTTCTAAACATAGCAGTTGAGTACTACTTCTAGAAAATCCTGGCTCCCCACACACCAGTTGTGTGAATCTATGGTTTCAACGATAACAACAGTTTTTAAAAGTTTGGGTTAGTTTTTTTTTTAAATTACATTTCTTTTTCATGAAGTTCTCGTTCTGGTAGGAACTCTTGGAGAACTGAATTTGTGTGCATTTTTATGATATAGGTAATGTGAGTTTTATTAGGCTTAAACTTTGCTAAATATTTTTTCCTGGATCCAAAAATAGCATACAGCTGTTTTCGGCAATGTGTTATTGGGCTCCCAGTTCATTCCCGAGTTCACAGCATAGGTAATAATATGCGACACCACCCTACTGCACATATCATTGAGTGCCGGCTCTACCACAGCCGTCTTTTGAGCAGGTGACTGAAAGGGTTCCTTACGCTTATGTCCCATGTCACCCAGCCATCCTGGCCCAAAGGCTGCCCGGGGCCTGTGTGGTGACCTGGCAGATAGCTCTGCATTCTCGACTGGATTTGACTGAGCCAGTAAGAACCTCTCCCGGGAAGTTTGAATATGGAACATGCAGGGATGTGGTCAGACTGGCAAAGAAGCAAGGAAATACTCCCAGGGAAAGGTAAAAGGCAGAACAGATGCCTGCTATGGAGAAGTTCCCTACGGTGAGAGGAGCAGCTGAAGCAGCGAAGGGGGGTCACTGAGTCACCATACTAGTGAGGCAGTGGAGTTGAGAGGTAAACACATTGTACCTGGAATGGCATTCTGTTTGGTCGTGAGATCTGACAGTTACAATTGCACAATGCTGTGGTCTCTATGAGGCCTGGTTCCTACTTTTTCTCATTTCCCTGCATATTCATAGAATAACTCCCTAATGACTGAGGTAATCTGAAAGCATCTGTGTCTTTGTAACCTGTCTTTTTCAAGTTGTTTTTTTTCTTGCAAGTTATAGAAACACTCGAGGTAACAAAAAAAAGGAGGGGTGGGTTATAGAGATAGGGGTGGCTACTGAAACTCCAGGACTGCAGTGTAGATGGGCCACATAAAGGGATGCTAGACCTAGGAAGAATCTACACAGCTGGCTTCTCTCTGAATATGTGCTTCATTCTTCCCTCTGACCTTTATATGGGGTGATCTGTGTTGTACTTCTGCCCTAATAGGCCACAGCTTTCTTGGTGGATAAATATACGTTAACCTACAAAAGCAGAGACTGCACTCCAGATAGGACTCACCTATCTGGCCTAAGAACTGTTTCTGAAAAATTACTGAACTATACCAAATCAGATTTTTTTAAAATGGTCCCTTCAAGCCCACTCTGTCCAGGAATTTTCCTATCCCCACATCCTGTAATCTCAAGACTTAGTGGAAATAAAAAGACTTCTGTCTTTCTGACAAAAAGATCGATGAATTCCTGACCTAAGATGACTCAAACTGCAGAAATTCTGCAAACCCAAATTTGCTATTCAGCAGAAATGCGAGTGGTAAGTGTTTTGTAGTGCTTTCACCTTCAATGATGAAGACTTACCTGCTGGACGTTTTGGTAATGCCTAACTTCGTGACTGTGTTTTCATGCTTTGTGGAGTATTACTGTATTATGTTCCATATTTTAAGTCTTGGGTCAGGGAAGATCCCGAGCAAAATTGAGATGTATACAGAATTTATTTTGTATATATCCCACCTATCCCTGCCATTTAGAATTCTCTCCAAAGAAATGAAATTTTCCATAGAAACATTTCTGGAACCACAATAGGCAGTGTGAAAAACATTGTGGCTATTAGGGCCTACTTGTAAGGTTAGCCATGACAAGGATAATCTGTTGAAAAAGAGACCAGCCTCTCAAAAATCAAAGCAAAGCTGTGAATTTTAAGCCAACTACAACTACGGATGGAAGGAGGCTGATGCCCTACACAGCCATTTAGGGAATTATTTTATATCCCTAACTCACCTAAGCATTGCTGAGAATGGAAAAAAAGTTCTTTGAGTTCTAGTTTTATGAACTGCCAAAAAGCTGTCTTCACTTTTGTATTCTGGTACTTTTATCAAGTTATATCTGAAAAGTTATTAGAGTTTAGGACAGTAAAGATGTAATTTTTACTCAGAGTGAGGAAAATAGATTGTTTTAGGCCTCTGTGAGTTGAAAGTAACATTTTGGAATTAAAATGGGTTCCATTATATTCTGTCAGAAATACTGTTTTTAGAATATAAAGTTACACAGAGTCATTTAAAACTTTATTTCATATTTGTTTTTCCACACTTATTACAGTGTCCACTTTAAAACAATACTAATACAGTATCGCCCCCCACACACTTTAAGTAAAGCAATTTTACAGAAAGTTAAAGTCTAATGTTAATATGTATTACCTTTTGGAGCCACATCATTAGCAAATGTTCATGACTCCACACGCCATTTAAAGAAAGCTCAGCATTACCAAAAGCACACTCAAACATTAAGTTTTTTTTTTAAATACAAATTTACCTATAGTGCCAAACATGTTTAAATTTGCTCCAAAAATTTTTCTGAAACCACAGATCTAAATCTGACACGTCTATTGACAAGAGTTTTTTTTTAAAAAAAACAATAATTATTAACAAGTGAATGATGTTAGCAGGTAGGAGCACAGGATAGAAAATCAGAACTTTCCATCTGATTTCCATGGGCAGAGATTAATTAGGCCATACACTTACAGGACTTAGCCTCCCATCGGGTTTAATAAAGTCAAGTAGGAAGATGATCTGATCACAA